>NW_009924705.1:23573-25310 GCF_000696875.1 Nestor notabilis | reverse complement strand
CGGCACGGCTCCGCGGCCCGGTCCCTGCCGCCCGCAGCCCATGCCCGCTGCTAAAGGGAGTTCAAACGCCACCATTCATTCCTTAACTGACATCTAAATGCTGCTGCTTCGCCACAGGAATTCCTGGTGCTGTCCAGCGCGGTCCGCCTGGCAGCGGGGCTATAAAACAGCGGTGGACTTGAGAAGGGGGGAAAAGCCGTTAAATAACCCTGTGAAGGCAGGGTGCAGCCCCGGCACTGCCATGTGCCCCTCAGGTGACAGTAGGTCGCTTTGCTAGATGCCAGCTCCATGGCCAGCCCTTCACCAGACTCTGGGTGCAGAGGTACCCAATGGTCCTGAAGTCCGCCATGGACTGCTGTTTGTCTGGAAGGAGATGCATCCTTTAGCGGTCAGGGATGGATGAGGCAGCACTGGCCACATTTTGGGGAGCGTGCACCACAGCCCCGGTCTAAATCCATTGCACATGAAGTTGTGTGCTTTGAATCTTCTACTCTACCTTGTAAATAAGTACCAACTGTGAACTTCTCAGAGAGGTCCACCCTGACATCACAGCACTGACTTGCTGTGATCAGGTAGCAGAGGAAGTACAGATGAGTTTCAGTTTCCGTTCAGTTTCTGAACACATCAGTACCAGCTCAGTTCCCTTAACCATTTCCCCTGTGGCACAGCCTGCTTTTCTGTGTGCACAGATCACCTCAAAACCAAACCTACAGCTGCCATTAGCTAATGATCATTTCACGTCAACCCCTGTGCTGGAACAACAGGAGGTATGGACCCCTCCTGCAGGGATTACTCACAGCAGCAGGTCGAACATGCCCGGTCCTGACAGGAGGACTGGAGAGGAGAAGGTTTTGTTCTGTTCTTCCTCTGATCCCCCATAGGAGCTGGTTCTCTGCTGGTGCTGGGCTCTTGGCTTGTCAGCTGCTGGGTGGAAAGGAGCGTGAGCAGAACCTGAGCATAGTTCCCAGCTGTGCCCACCCCTCAGTGGGTATAAACATCTCTAACTCCTACCATCTGGTTCTAGCTGTGCCATGACTCTGTGCCTTGGATGCCTGTAGAGGGGCCATCCTCTTGCCAAGGGGAAAGGAGGCCTGGAGTGCAATCCCTACTACAGCATCGTTAAGCCTTGCTGTAGCCCCTGGCGAGGAACAAGCAGGCTGGACTTGGTGTCTTTCCAGGAGGAGAGGACATTGCAGTTTGGGAGGAGAGTTTTCCCAAATGCACAAGAGTGGAAAAGCACTGGGTTTTTTTTTTTTTTTTCCTCTCTCTCTGTGCATCCTTCATCCTGAAAAAGAGGATTTCTACTGAACCTGTTAAGCTCCACGTAAACAAGGCCATCTGGCAGATTGGCTGTGTAGCACCAAAATACCACAGGGCAGGTAGAGGTCTGCTTTGAAAGACTGACAGTTCTGGAGTCAGCTTCTCTACCCCAGCAGTGCTGGCGAGCAGGGACAGGACAGCAGAGCCTATGAACAGTAGGAAACCTGGCTGTTCATAGTCTGACTCCTGGAGCAGGGGTGGTGCTCCTCAAGTGCTAATGGGTCCTCATCTCACCATGTCCTTCTCCTCCCATCCTAGTTTGTCGCCCAGTTGCTGGGGTTCCTGATCAGCGTGGTCAGCTCCATCTTCTGTGGCCACCTGGGGAAAGCCGAGCTGGATGCTGTGACACTGGCTGTGTCAGTACGTATTACTCTGATTCCCATCTGATTTCAAACATAAATTATGTGTCACTGTAAA
>NW_009924705.1:10980-23542 GCF_000696875.1 Nestor notabilis | reverse complement strand
ATAGGGCTCAGTGAAAAAAAAGGGGGGGGGGGGGGGGGAACAAAACCCAGAACCTAGGAATGTGTATGTGAAGACCCTGAGCACAGGCAGGAAATGGGAACGGAGCAGTGGGTGCCTGTGCCAGTGTAAGGGGGCAGGGGGCTGGATCCAGTGACCAGCTCTCTGGACCCACCAGACCTAGGTGTGCACGTGTGGCTAGGAGCAGCACTGTTTGTGACCCTTTAGATATTCATCCCTTGCTAGAGGATTCTTTTCCACACTACAAGGGAGAAAAGATTATTGGGTAACAAGAATGTGTTATTCTGGAAACTTCACAAAAACTCGTAGCAGAACTGTGTCCCCAACCAGTTGGGAGGGACTTGGTGCTTTGGACCAGGCCCCCTGTCACCTTCCCTTGCATCCCAAGTCCTTTATCTCTCCTCAGGTTATCAACGTGACCGGCATCTCCATCGGTTCTGGTTTAGCTTCGGCATGTGACACACTAATGTCCCAGGTCAGTAGCAGCTCCCTCTTTCTTTTCTGCCTGGTGGGGTTTGATTGGTGATGTCTCACCTCCTGTGCAGTGTGATCAGGGCACAAAGGGTGGCAGGATGACAGCTTCCAGACAGCATGAGGGCTACAGATATACTGGCTGGAGCCTACTCTCTCCCTGCAGCTTCACCAGGGAGCCCTGGGTCATGCCTGCGTAGCAAAAGGATGTGCAATCCACCTGAGAGCCAGTTGCACCCAACCAGCATTAGTGGCATTAGCCACTGCAGGGCATGGGAAATGCATTTAATCAGCCTATTGCTGTCCTGAGCACATGCCCAGACCCTTTGGTTCCCTGTAACACTCACCTCGGTCCTCTCTCCTGACTCAGACGTATGGTGGCAAGAACCTGAAGCAGGTGGGCACCATTCTGCAGCGGGGGATCCTCATCCTGCTGCTGTGCTGCTTCCCTTGCTGGGCGCTCTTCATCAACACTGAGCGGATCCTCCTGCTTATCCGACAGGACCCTGAGGTCTCCAGGTCAGCAATGAGAGAAAGCCCTTCTGGATCAGGCTGGGGGTGGGTTGCCATGTGGTGTTGAAATCAAGGCTCTATGGAGCTTGAGTGCAGCTTGGCTTGGTTCTCGCTTTGCTCTATTATTAACCGAGGAAATGCCTGTCTTTCCAGGTTAACTCAGGTCTACGTGATGATCTTTATTCCAGCACTTCCTGTAAGTTGCTGCTAAAGCTGCTAAAGCTCTGCATCCCTCAGTAACATTAGGGGAAGGGAAGGGAGGGTCTTTGCTGCGTGGATCACAGAGTGGCATAGTGAGGGTTTTGCAATGTGCCCCTTGATCTTGGGCTTTAGCCGATGTGTGTTGGTCAGCATCTGCTGGACCAGCAAATATGCAGTCTTTCATCTTGCTGTGCAAAAGCTTTTACTGCAGGCCATGTCTCTGTACAACACATAACCAGTGATGGACATTGGAACCAGGGGCTCCAGGGCCCACTCTTAGCTCTGAGATAAAGCCTGCAGCTTGCTGTTCACACACACTCATAGCTGCTGTGCTCTTGGCCCCTCTAAGACAGGAGCAGTACCCCTGGGGAATAAAGGTCTGTAGGTTAATCCTTTCCTCCAAGGCTTTCAAGTGCTCTCATGCTGATGAGGAAGCACAGGAGATTGCTCATTTAGAGACTGGCCTCTCTTCCCAGTAGGCATGGGAGGTGCCTTTTGCTACTCCTGGCTTTGGGTGCCATGCTTCAACCAGACCACAGGAGCAGGGTGCTGGGCAGTGAGGGGAGCTGAGGGAAGGACCCACCTGTGAGTGCTAAATGGTAGCTGGCAGTCGAACCATAGTGTGGTGGTGCTGATGAAATTAATCTTGACTTCCGCAGGCAGCGTTTCTGTACCAGCTGCAGACAAGATATTTACTAAGTCAGGTATGGTATAACTAGCCAGACTCTAGAACATGCATAAAATTTGGGATCTAAATTCATCTGGGGGGAGCTGGGCTGAGGAATGTGTGATGCAGAGTCTCCAGCCAGCCCTGAAGGGCAGGGATTGTTCATGGGAACCACTCTTGGTTTGCTCCATTTCCACATTGCTACCTCCCAACTCTGCATTTAGATTGCACCAGCTCTTGAGCCCTGCAGCTCCCTTCTGCATGCCTAACACAATCCAGCCTTACCTGAAACAGGAGCTGCCTTCTTGGCTTTCTCCTTGGGCACTGATGTAGGTCTCCCCTGCATTTGCTGGCTGGGGCTTGGGCAGTGTTGGGGCAGTAAACTCCAAAGTTCCTCCTTGGCTTCCAGGCCATCATTTTGCCTCAGGTGCTGACGGGGATTGCAGCCAACCTCCTTAATGTGGCCATGAACGCCTTCTTCCTGTACGCGCTGAAGCTGGGCATGGTGTAAGTGTGAGCAAAGGTGGTGCCAGCCTCATCCTGGGTGCAAGGGTTTGCTACTGGCTGCGGGGTGTCCTGGGTGCCCAGTTCTGCACCCTCTGACCTGCCTGTCTCTCTCCTCAGGGGCTCTGCCTGGGCTAACACTGTTTCTCAGTACACCCAGGCCATTCTCCTCTTCCTTTACGTGTGGTGGAAGAAGATTCACGTGGAGACCTGGGGAGGTACTGTTCATAGCTTAATCCTTCAAAATACCAATATCTGGCCCTGAGGATTTGGCACTATCACCAGCAACTAACAAAGGGATTACCATCCCCTCCTGGCAGGAAGATGCTGTAGCTATGTCCTCAAGACCTTTACTGTAGCTCGAAGTACATTCTTGTTGATCATCATGTCTCAGCATGGTACAGCAGCAAGACTAGGCTGATGTCCTGTGAGCTGCGGGGGTGATTGTCCTCAGAGAGTGTCCAGAAGAGCATATGGTTTTCATTTGGTGGGGGAGAGGGAGAACATGCATTCATTTTGCTTCACCTCCTCATTGCAGGTTGGACTAAGGACTGTCTCCTGGACTGGGGTTCCTTTGTCTGGCTGGCGGTGCCCAGCATGCTCATGCTATGTATTGAATGGTGGACCTTTGAGATCGGAAGCTTCTTGGCAGGTAAGTCCAAATCCTCTTTTTAACTCTAGTTCAACAGGTCATCTTCCAGCTACGCCTGCTCTGGTGGCTGCCTCTTGAGTGTGTCCTGCCAGCAGTCTCCTCGCATGCAGGGTTGGTTCTGCAAGATGCTGCATCTGTTAGATGGGAACCCTTTAGTCACTGCCTTCTTGTCACCAAAGGAGGAGTTGAATTCTGACCCAGTGAAGGAAATGCCGAATCTTTTCCAGGTCTGCTCAGTGTGGTGGAGCTGGGTGCGCAGTCTGTCATCTATGAGCTCTCCTCTGCAGCGTACATGGTAAGGGCTGTGTGTATATAAGATCAGCCTGGGAGGAAGCCCCCAAACTATGGTCCTGCATATCAGGGCTGGGAGGGAAGCGGGAGTCAGTACCAGGCAGGTGATGACTCTTAGGCCGGCAGATGGAAAATCCCTTTGCTGCAGCAATGCCCGTTTGCCTCAAATTCTCTACTGGGGAAGAGGAAAATTACTCCAGGTTCTGTTGCCACTCACCTCCTCCCTATCTCCTGCTTCTCAGGTGCCTCTGGGGTTCAGCGTTGCTGCAAGCGTCAGAGTGGGCAATGCCTTGGGATCAGGGGATGTGGTGCAAGCCAAGACCTCCTGCATCACTGCTCTGCTGTGTACAGGTCAGCCCAGGTCCTGCAGAGTGGAATAAAGTGCAATTATCAGCAGATGGTTCAGTTTCCCTCTCTCAGGGCTGGGGACTCCCCTTAGGAACCCAGACCTACTTGTCTGGACACTGTTAGGGGAAGGTGAGACCCTGGCTTCTCTTTTCTGTTAGGAGCCTGGTACAAAGGCTTTGATAGTTAAAAACGCAATTTAGCTTCGTGTCCTCCACCTCCGGAAAGTAGAGGGAGTATCTGGGGAGAAAGTGAGGAAAACAGACTTGTCCTTTACTGTAGTGTCACTTGGAGGTCGGCCAAGTCAAGTCCCCATCACATGAAGCCCTGAGGTCTGGGTCAGGAGCAGGACCTGCTGCCCTTGAAGCGAGAAATTTGACTATTTCTTTTTCTTTCAGAAGTTTTTGCTGTGATGGTTGCAACGTTACTGGGAACCCTGAAGGATGTGGTGGGATACATCTTCACCAATGACAAGTGGGTTAACAGCTTGCTTTTGAGTATTACTACCTTCTTTGAGAGCGTGATTTATACTGAGGATCTGCTCAGAAGCTGCTGACAGAGTTCATAAACCTCCGTCTGGCAAACATGTTCCCCAAAGGTTCCTCCCCACTGGGCAGCACAGACGTTTCTGGCACTGGGACACTACCGTGGTGGTACCCAAGCTGCACACATCTGCTAACGTCTCATGGGCTGGGATCAGGCTTTGCAGCTGGCTGAGGGAGATGTGTCGGAACCAGAGTCCCTTGGGGCCAGGCTGTGCTGTTTTCCCTGATCAGTACGTGCATCTTCCCAACAGGGAGATCGTTATCCTGGTGTCCAAAGTGATGATCATCTTTGCTCCGTTCCACTTGTTTGATGCAGCAGCAGTGAGTATTCCAGCACGTGGAGCAATTCCTCTCTGTAGGTTGGGGTGCAATGGAGAGTGCAAAGCTGCCTCTAGCTCACTCTTGATCTTTTAAAATGGGACAGAGAAGCAAGCTGATAACTGTCAAAGCAGCTGTTTGCACTACCTATAGCACCTCAGTATCCCCTGTGCTTGTGGTTGCCCTTTGGCATTGCTGCAAACAACCCGGTTTTTTCTCCCTCTTTTCCCCTGGCAAAGCTTTAGCTTTTTACTAGCTTGTCAGAGCAACATGAGTGAGAAGCTGGATCTTGATATCAGGTACTCCCAGCATAAGGGCAGTATTCATACAACTGGTTAGATGGTAATTTCATCCTGTTTCCTCCTGTCATGTCCCTGGGAGAGGGACTGAGGCAGCACGGAAAGCACTATGGGGTCTGCTGGCATGCCTCACTGTCTGCAGACAGCTCCACATCCCATGCCTGCAACAAGAGGACTGCTGCACCATTGCCCTGTGATGTGGCTTTGGTCCCTCTTGGCTTTGCAGGACAGTGCTGTGGGCTCCCCTATTCACAGGGCCCTGCCATACCCGTGTGGTGGTATCTTCCATGGCACATGCTGTCCAGTGTATTGATTCCTCTGCCTGCTTTCCTTAGGCGACGTGTGGCGGCGTGCTGCGGGGCACAGGGAAGCAGAAGCTGGGTGCTATTGCCAACGCCATCGGCTATTACACCATGGGCCTACCCATCGGCATCTCACTGATGTTTGCAGCTAAGATGGGGGTGTTAGGTATGTGTGTCCTGCCTCAATTTGGCAGTGGATGAGCTGCCAGCACTGCTTCTGCTGGGCCAAATCCTGTGCCTTGAGCTCAGCCCTTGCGCTTGGATCTTTCTTTGGACCAGTGGGGCTGGATTGCACACTGAAGTGTTTACCTGAGACAGCCTCTGAGTAGCCTCCATCAAATCAGGGCTGAAGTATCCCAGTAAATCCAAGTTTGCTTCCAGCATATGAACACCTCAGGGCAGCTTTCCCATCCAGACTGGGTTAGACATTGGGCAATAACCTGATTCCACTCACGACCTTGGGCATTTTGGCAGTGGCTGCCAAAAGCAGGCTTTCGTCAGGCCTTTCCTGAAGTAACCTTCCATTGCTGCAGGTCTGTGGGTGGGAATGATCATCTGTATCTCTTTGCAAGCCCTCTCCTTCTCCACTTTTGTCATGCGCATGGATTGGAAGAAAGCTGCAGAAGAGGTGAGACTTGTGTTTCTGTCTGGTAACTCTTGAAAGGTGTTAGGTGAGTTCCTGTCCCAGTACAATGCCACAGCCCTCTGCGAGGAGGCAAGAGTGAAATGGGATCTGTCCCTGTCCTGTAGCAGAGGAGCAATTTGGTGCTAATCATGCTTGCTTTGGGGGAGTGGAGGGAAGAGGTTTGCTTGGCTGGGCAGGAGATCCTTGCTCTGAGAAGAGCAACTCTTTGTGTGCTTTTAGGCTCAAGTCCGAGCTGGACTGAAAAAACAAGTGGAAGATGTGAACTCAAATGGCACAGCTGCTAACAAAACATCTGCTGTGGGTATGTAACCAGGCCTGACAACAGGGAGGGAGCTCAAATTCTCCACCCAGCCCTTCTTTTCCTTCACAGGCATGGCAGTGTGTCTGTCCTGCAAGCCCAGGTGCCTGGTGCTGGTCCCAGGCCAGTGGCACTTCCCTTGTACTTTGTAATGGGGTACAAGACACCCTGTTACCCACTGTTACCACCCTGGCTGTTCCAGGGAAGAGCCTGGTCTGCCACGTTGCTGTGTCATGTTCCAGTGTCCTTGAGCCTTGGGAAAGGACTGTCCCTAGTGCTCGTGCAGCATCGGACTGGAATGCCCTGACTTTGTAGCTCAGCTTCCCTACAACACTCACCTTTCTGTTACACAGACCACATCTCCATTGACACTGATGCTGTGGACACTGTAGTCCTGCCTGAGAGCATCATCGAAGGTGAGAGGCAGCCTGACCACCAGCTCATCGCACAGGAAGAGCCTGCTGCTGTCCCTGCTCCTCCTGAGGTGGCGTGGAGGGCTGTGATCATCCGCCGCGTGCTGGCTGCTGCCACTGCTGTCGCTGTCCTGCTGGTGGGCATCCTGGTCCGGCTCCTGACCAGCAATGGGTAGAACCCGGGACACTGGGGAGCTGTGCACAGAGCGAGAGGGCATGTGGTGATGTCCCAGGACAATGGTGCAGGGGGAGGAATTCCTTGTAAAGAATCACTTCGTGCAGTTTCTGGTTAACTCACAATGTTTTATCCCACATGCAGAGTTCTTAAAGGGGGTGAGGATGCAGCACCTGGGAAGAAAGTGCTGGTCCCTTCTCCTGCACTGCACTGCACTACACTGGGATGCCACTTGTGATAGGCAGGAATGTATCCTGGGGCTGTCTGGGGAAGGCAACAGGGACTTTGTGCTGCTATCCTGTTTCCTGTTCCCTGGGGCCATTTGTCCATGTCACTTGCTAATGGCAGAGGCTCTTGCTGCCTGTAGCAGGTTTCCTCATGTATCAGTTTGTGCCAGTATCTTGGCATGACAGAGCTCACTTATTGCAGCAGTGCAGAGCAAGGGGCCCATGTTGTTGGAACATGGTTGACTGCTCTGATTGCTGCTGGGGCATCGGGTGCTGGCTGCTGGCCCTGCTCTCCCTGCTGTGTGGCAGGCACAGGGCCTAAAGCAACTCTTCTTTGCACTTTTGTAAGGTGGGATTTTGATACAATAAAGTTTTCTGAGTAAACATTGGGCTGTTAATGTGGTGTGAGCATGACCCTGGTCATTGGCATGACTGAGCTGTTAGAGGAGTGCCTGGTCTGTGCAGCATGATGGGCTTGCACAGGACATAGCCTCAGCCTCCTGGCCCTGCAGTTTGGGGCTGGCTCTGGGTACAAAAGCAAGGTTTGTGCACCTTGAATGCTCCCATGAGCCGCATGGGAGAGGGTGGTGTGGTGCACAACCCTATAGAACCATAAGGGAACTACTCTATGTCTTAATGCAACCACCACAGCACTGTCTGCTTACCCCTGCCCTCACCACCAAGCCCCTTGGAATGTGTCCCAGTGTCTTACCTGCAGCTGTATGGCACATGCTCAGCCACTGGAGATAAATCCCACGTGTAGCTGGTGCACAGCACTTCCTTGCCAACCCACAATGATCCTGGCACATGGTGCTGGGTGCCTGGAATGAAAAGACATAATAAAGTCTGGCATAAAGGAGCTTGAAACAGCCATCAACCCTGAACTCGAATGGGGGGAAAGGATGTGGCAGACTCTGCCCTGCTCAGAATCCCAGTAGTTTTGGTATAGGAGCTTGGGGAGAGGTGGAAGCTGCCTAGCTCAACCCAGTACACTGGAGCCCAGCTCAGCAGGGTCTGCCCCGCAGCAGCAGCTCCCCTCCACCTCTCCTGTCCCAGGACAAGGCAGGACACTATATTTGGCTGGGGAATGGTGCCAGAGAAACTCGATGCTGCTGTGTGAGGCTGAGAGCTGGAGCCAACAGGGCGGCTTGTCTTGGCCACCACTGTGCTGCAGTGAGAGGCGCTGAGCACACAGCAGCTCCACCACTGCCAGCACCAGCTCACGGGACACTAGACACGGACCCACGAATCCTCCAGTGCTGCTGGAAGAGGACGACAACCCTCCAGCGCACTGGCCAGAGGAGCCACAGCAAAGCAGGAGACAGGTAGGAGGGCTCTTGGGTGCGATTTGGGATGGCTCAGCCCCTGCGCTGGCTCAGTGCAGGCAGCAAGTGCCTTGTCCCATGTTCAGGCTCCTCTGCACTGCCCGCGTGGTGCACGGGACCTTTACCGGCTCCATGCCCTGCCCTGACCCACCACCAGCACTTCCCATGGCCACCCCACTGCCAGCAGCAAGCAGTCAGCCCACCTGGCCCCGGCTGAAGTTCACCCACTGTGGTTACACATTGCTCACAGTGGCTGGGTGGTTTTAACAGAGTGCAGAGGAGGAAGAGGGTTGTTTCACTACCGTGGCCGAGCAGCAGCATGAAGCAGGTGAACATCCCCGAGGAGAACAGCTTCAGAGAGGCCATGGCCACTGACCAGCATGATCCCACGCCAGGCAGCGGCGGGAAGAAACGACACTGGTTTCAGCGCCTGGTTCCAGATAACTTCTGGGAGGACACAAAGAAGCTGCTGGTGCTGGCAGGGCCGCTGGTAAGGACCCCAGGAGGAGCAGGCTCCCCTCAGCACAGCCACCCCAGCTCATCTCCATCTCTGACCTTCGCCTCTCCTCTTCCCCGCGCTTAGATCCTGATCCAGCTGCTGATCTTCCTCATACACCTCGTCAGCTCCATATTCTGTGGCCACTTGGGCAAGGTCGAGCTGGCCTCTGTCACACTGGCCATCGCTGTAAGCATCTGCCTCGGCACTGGGCACCAGCTCCCACTCACTGACACTGGGACGGGATACGGGAACAGAGGCAGACAAGAACGGAGGAGATTTCAGACTCCTGCTTTTCCTTTTAGCCCCTCTTCCTGCCTCAGAGTCTCAAATGCTCACGTTGGCTCTTTGTTTTTTTTAACTCCTGTTTCCAGGTTATAAATGTTACTGCCATCTCTGTAGGTTACGGTTTGTCTTCGGCATGTGACACCTTGATATCACAGGTGGGTAAGAGATGCTGGCACTTGTCCTGGAGACACAGGGTTTTCCAGCATTGGCTGATGCTGCAGAGAGCCCCAGCTGTACCTGGGGGTTGGGGAAGCCTGTTCCCAAGTGGCAATCCTATAACAGGGCTCCGTGCTTACCTTGACATACCAAATACATTTTGGGCAGCCTGTGGTGGTCAGGATCCAACGAGGTCCATGTCCCCCTCACACCGGTGTGCTGCCAGTGCAGCAGATCTCATTGCCACCCTCTCTCTTTGCAGACCTATGGCAGCAAGAACCTGCTGCGCGTGGGGGTGATCCTGCAGCGTGCCACCCTCATCCTGCTGCTCTGCTGCTTCCCCTGCTGTGCCATCCTCATCAACATCGAACAGCTCCTGCTTCTCATGCGCCAGGACCCTGAGGTCTCCAGGTCAGGTGGTCCCGTGGCCCTGGCACCATGGCCTCCTCCCTCCCCAGCACAGTGGGGCTGCATCTGGCCCTGGCCCCACGCTAACCAAGCCTCTGGTGACCCCCAGGTTAACCCAGCACTACGTGATGGCATTTGTCCCTGCTCTCCCGGTGAGTCCCTGTGGGCACCCTGGATGTTGGTCACACATGGGGACTGGGCATCCTGCTCCTATTTTCCCCTGCTCAGTGCTGGCCTCATCTCATCCAACAATTTCCTTTTCAGGCGGTTTTTCTGTATAACCTGGAGACAAGATACCTGCAGAACCAGGTAGGTCCCACAGCCCTCAGACACAGCACTCGGGGTCCCTTCAACCATGCACTCAGGCTTGTCATGTTTGCCATTCCCAATGGCAGGGCAGCGTTTGTCACCACCACCATCTAGGCTTCCCTGAGCAGCTCTAACGCTGGGGATCACCCCATCCCACATCTGGTTGTGTCCACCTGCCTGATGGACTCCGTTCATACTTTCCCATGTCAGGGATTTACCTCCAGCACACTTGTTTTCCAAGCAGGCAACATCATCAGAAGCTTATTTTTTGGCTTGGGAAAGCTGCTGAGCGCGGGGCTGGTGGAGACCTTTGCTCCTCTCTCCTGAAGCTTTTGTGAAGACACCATAGCCCCCATCTCCTCCTTTTTGCAGATGATCATGTGGCCGCTGGTGCTGAGCGGGGTCATTGGCAACATCATCAACGTGATTGCAAATTGCATCTTCCTCTACGTGTTCCACTTGGGCATCACGTGAGTAGCGCCCGCATCCCACAGAGGGGACAACACGGCCCCTGGCAATGGCCATGAGACTTCTCAGGGACATCAGCACCACTGTGCACGACCAAACATCTGGCACTCACAGGGGAGGTTCTGCTCTGGCACCCTGAGGCCGGGGAGGCGTGAGCAGGATGACAACAACCCTTCTCATTTCCTCTGCAGGGGCTCAGCCTGGGCCAACACTGTGGCTCAATATTCACAAGCCATTTTCTTGTTCCTGTATATTATAGGCAGGAAACTCCATGTGAAGACCTGGGGAGGTAAGAGCAGCTCCTCCAGTTCCTGCTTTACACAGGGTTCATGAATGTTCTCACTTCTATCCAGTAAATTCTGTTAGTGCTGACAGTGAAATATTAACCCCAGGCCGGTTCACCTCGGTAACACCGTGCTGCTCCAGTGGCAGCACGTCATGTGTGAGCGTTGGCAGAGATGTGCTGGGCAGAGAACATTCATTCTGGGAAAATGAAACTTTCTGCTAAGGCTTTGTAGGGTTCAAATTGGATGAGCACAGATGTAAGCACGAGGTTGTCCTCGGACACTCTGCTCCAGGAGGGATGAGCTGAGGGTTGCACCACTCTCTGGCCCACAGGATGGCGTCAGCAGAGCACATATGCATATGCTGTACTGCTAGAGCTCCTGTGGCGCTTTGCAAGCAGGAATGGCATCTCCAGCTGCCTCAGCTGTTCTCAAGGATGTAACCCGTGGACAGTCTGGTCATCCATCCAATGATGTTTCTCCTCTCTGCAGGCTGGTCCAGCGAGTGCCTGCTGGAGTGGGACAGCTTCACCTCCCTGGCCATCCCCAGCATGCTCATGATGTGCATTGAGTGGTGGACCTACGAAATCGGGAGCTTCAGGAATGGCATCTCCAGCTGCCTCAGCTGTTCTCAAGGATGTAACCCGTGGACAGTCTGGTCATCCATCCAATGATGTTTCTCCTCTCTGCAGGCTGGTCCAGCGAGTGCCTGCTGGAGTGGGACAGCTTCACCTCCCTGGCCATCCCCAGCATGCTCATGATGTGCATTGAGTGGTGGACCTACGAAATCGGGAGCTTCTTGATAGGTCAGCGGAGAAGGGGAGATGCAGGGGGGTGGACAGGCTGTGACAGAGCAGTGTCTGCAGCAGAGCTGCAGCTCTTCCCTGGGCACCCACATCCAGCGCTGACCTTCTCTCTCCCAGGCTTGCTGAGTGTCATAGAGCTCTCTGCCCAGTCCATCATCTATGAGGTTTCCGTTGTTGCTTTCATGGTAAGGGCTGGGGGTTCTTATTCCAGACCACACTCCATAGGTTCCGTCCTGAGAGGCACACCCAGCAAAAACCAGCTCCAGCAAATCTGTGTCTTCCTCCTCTACACTTAAGCCTCTCCCTGTCCTGCTTATCCCTCCTATGGAGATGTTTTAAATCAAACCCTGAACTCTGTCACCCTATTGCCGGGTGGTCATTCTGCTGTCACTGTGTTCCCATTACCCGGATGCACACGCGAGCCTCAGCCCTGTGGTTTCAGATCCCCCTGGGGCTTGCCACGGCCGCCAGCGTGCAGGTGGGGAATGCGCTTGGCGCCGGCGACATCGAGACAGCCAAGAGGTCCTCCTCCACCAGCCTGGTCTGCACAGGTCAGGCCGTCAGCAGGATGGGAAGCCTTTGCCAGGGCTCCTTCCAGGCACAGCAGGAGCGCTTGCAGTCCTCGGTCCCCTCTTCTCCCCCTGCTCTCTCCCTTTGGCTGGCTCCAAGCTCCCTGAGCTCAGCACTTTGCTCTGTTTTTCAGGGGCATTTTGCATAGCTGTGGGGGCCATTTTAGCCACCACGAAGGATGTGCTGGGATACATTTTCACCCAGGACAAGTGAGTTCCTCTGACTCCCATCCTTGGTGTGCGGAGGTCAATTCCCCAAAGCCGTCATTGTTTCTTCTCTGTGCCCAGGGAGATTGTTGAGTTGGTGGCCTGGGTCATGCCTGTCTACGTTGTCTTCCACTTGTTTGAAGCCACGTGTGTAAGTCCCTGAGGGTGCTGCTATTTTCAGTAGGGGACCTCAGTGCTAAGCAGCAGAATCCCAGGTTGGTTGGTCGAGAGCCCCTCAGGCTGTGGGGAGCACCAGCACAAGTACCAGGACTGCATTGCTCCTGGGGTCAGTCACCCCTTATAAAACAGTGAGGGCATAAAAAGATGATGATCACAGGACCAAGCAGAGACATGGAAATCA
>NW_009924705.1:1978-10959 GCF_000696875.1 Nestor notabilis | reverse complement strand
GCCCCCAGACAGCGGCAGAGCCCTGAATTGGGCCAAGATGGCTTTCCTGGCCCTGGCTCTAGCCCCTGTCCCTGTCCCTCTCAGGGTGCCTGCAGCGGGGTGCTCAGAGGCATAGGCAAGCAGAAATTCGGTGCCATCCTCAACGCCGTGGGCTACTATGGTGTGGGGCTGCCCCTGGGATCCGTGCTGCTCTTCGTGGCCAGGATCGGCATCATAGGTACCAACCCCCAGGCATGCAGCTCTGCATGGCCCCAAATCCCACTAGCAGCTCCCCCCAGCTCCACAGATGGATCACCACGACCCTCTTCTGCCTCACTGGAAACTGGGCGCACTGGGGTGGGCTGGGATGGCCCCTGCAAGTACTGAGAGCTTTTAATTATACTGTGAAAAAGCAGTCACTGCCAGGCAGCCCCACAGCAGCACCCACGGCCAACCCATCCCCGTGTCCCTGCTGACCTCAGTGACACCCATTCTTGACTCACTGTCCTGAGATGGACCCTTGGTTGGGGTTGCTCTGGCCGTGGCACCCAGCTGACGCTGGCGTGCCCTCACAGGCCTGTGGCTCAGCATGCTCGTCTGCGTCTCCATCCTCTGTACCTGCTTCATCGCCTACATCTTCCGCATGGACTGGAGGAAGGCAGCCGAGGAGGTAACCTGTGCATGCACAGCATTGTGCCCTGCTGGTGGGAAAGTCCTCAGTGCCTTGGCTGGGATCACAGTGGGATGAGATAGCATCATGGTTTTGATCCTGTGGGATAGAGCTGCCCATGGCTGTCATCCAGTGTCCCCAGCAAAACCCAGTGCTCTGTGACCACGTCTCTGTACTCAGCTCCCTCCCACACTCCACAGTCTCCTTCTTTCTGCACCTCGTGTCACCCTTGGTTGAGGACATGAAGCACAAAGCAGACAGGGTGACCCAAGCTACCTCAACCCTGTAGCCCTGAGTATCACCCTGCCAGCACCTCTCATTTCAGGCATCTTTCAGCTACACAGTACCATTTCCAGCCAGATGAACCCCGTGAGAGGTGACACGTTGGCTTTGCTCACTGGGGATTTCTGCACCACTGGCTAAACCCAGAGTGTTCCCTCCCCCAGGCTCAGCGCCGTGCAGGAGTGATCCAGCTGCCGATGGAGGAACCAAACCCAGGCCCTGAACTATCCTGCAAGGGACTTCCCTCTGGTGTGGGGCCAGCCCCAGTGTCCCACATTTACCCTCCTGCCACAGTGGTGCAGGGGTGCGTAGGTATGGCCAGGGGCTGGGCACAGTGGGATGGGGGAGCTGGGCACTGTGTGCAGTGGTGGGTTTGGGTCCAGGAAGCGTCCCCAAGGATTTACATAAGCTGGGAATAAGCCCACAAAATGAGGGTGCCCTCCATTACTGGGAAAACACTAATTACAAGGGTGGGCTTGGGAGGGTGACAGAATTGGGGGGGGACGACACTGTGGGCAGGTCTTACTTTGCAGACATCAGGTCCCACCGAAGCTCCATCAAGGGCTGGAGATCTCCATGCTCTCTGCTGTTTGTAACATGCTTTAGGACCTCAGACAAAACCCCTCTCAAGAAATCCCTCAACGCCCCATTCTCCTTGCAGCGGGAGTGGATGCACAGAACGGTGTCATACTCACGGGCATCACCAGGATGGAGGGACTGACATACCGGCTGGAGCCCCCGGAAACCAACCCCGCCACACCGCCACCATCACCAAGGCACTGATCATCCGGCGCGGGCTGGCAGCAGCCACAGCCATCGCAGTGCTTGCACTTGGCATTGTCATAAAGCTGACAACCAGCAAACACTGACTTGCACCAGGGCCTCTGGGGACTTTGCTCTGGGGGGGTCAAAGCCCCTCCTGAGGGATGGACTTAAAAAGCTCAGACTGGCCAGCAAGAGAATCCAGCACATGCCTGTCCCATGGGAGCCAAAGGGACCCTGTCAGCATTTGGCAGCATCCACTCAGCCATTGCTCAAGGAACAAGCCCTGCAGCTGCTCTAGCACCCAAAACACTGCTCCCGACTCCCCAAAGCACACCAAGCATGCAGGTAACCCGCTCCAGCTCCAGCCATCACCTGCCAAGCGGAGCCGAGCACAGCCCGGCTCCCACTGCTGCTCGGTGACATGCCAAATAAAGAACAAACCCAGCTGCAATGCACTGGCTCCTTTGGGCGCAGGCTGAGGGCAGGACTTGGGCTGTAACACAGAAACATCTGATGCTGGGGACTGCAACCCCTGGGGGAGTGTGGGGAATATGGGTCTTGTCCTGCTGTAGGTGGCCTTCGCTATAAACCAACAGTTTTATTCAGCAAGGCTCAAGACGAGCTTTCAGTTATAAGTTTGGAGGTAAAAGACTACCAGTAAACCTGACTAGGGGATATCCTTAAACCTATCAGCCACCCTCTGCTCACAGGGGTGCTCCTGTGGAGCCACAACATGGACAGGACCATGGGCTCAGTGGGCAGCCAGCTGGAAGCAGAGCCTGGAGCCAGTCTGTATCCATCTACCCTGTCACTGCAAGGCCCTTTCATGGCTTCACAGAAACATGATGAAATCATAGAATCGCAGATTCATTAGGGTTGGAAAGGACCTTAAAGCTCATCCAGTTCCAACCCCCTGCCACAATCAGGGACACCTTCCACTAGAGCAGGTTGCTCTCCAAGCCCCTGTGTCCAACCTGGCCTTGAACACTGCCAGGGATGGGGCAGCCACAGCTTCTCTGGGCACCCTGGGCCCGCGCCTCACCACCCTCACAGGGAAGAACTTCTGCCTTACCTCTAACCTGAATCTTCCCTGTTTAAGTTTAAACCCATGACCCCTTGTCCTATCACTACAGTCCCTGATGAAGAGCCCCATCCTGGCATCCTCATAGGCGCCCTTCAGATACTGGAAGCTGCTCTGAGGTCTCCACGCAGCTTCTCTTCTCCAGGCCGAACAGTCCCAATTTTCTCAGCTTCTCATTGTATGGGAGGTGCTCCAGCACCCTAAATATTGGAGGAATTTCATCCTGCTTCCCAGGAGCAGTCTGTCAGTTCTCAGTCATGATGAGTTCTGCCTGCAGCTCCTGCCTAACCAAACCAGACACCCAAGCTCCACTGCAACCATTAAAATCTGCCCTTCCCTCCCCATATCCACAGCTGCACGCCACAGCCCGATACTGACCAAGAAAGCAGGTGACTCATGAAAAAATGAAGGAAAAAATAAAGTTACCCTTAGAGAAGCTTCTCTTTCCACGAGGAGTCATCTTCAGTGAGTCCAAGCAGGTGTGAACTCATCCCCTGCCACTGTGCAGAGCGATCTCTCCTCCCATGAGGGCAGCTGGCCCAGGCCCAGGGCTCTCACTGGATACAAGATGCCCTTTACCCAGAGATATCTTTGTGCTGTGAACACACAACCCCTGGATTGCAGCATCCAGACAGGGCAGTGCCTCAGTTGCCTATGCAGCTCTGTAAGAGACTGTGTGGCTTTGCCCATGCTGCAACATGAGGCCAGGGTGTGCTTCCCACAGGCCACAGAACCAGTGAGGAACCAAGAGCAGCCCACATCTGGATCTGAACAAACCCCAGGCTGGCAGCACCTGCAGTCGGGAGGCAATCCAGATGGACCGGGCTGGTTCTTTCCCACAGGCAGGGGAGTCATTGCACTGGGGACCTGTGCTCCTGCAGAGGCACCTCACAAGACACCTGTGGCCAGAGCTGGGAGCAGCTGAGGACAAGCAGGATTCCCCAGTAGACAGCAGGCACTTACCACGCTTTTTTTGTTATTTAAATTATAAGTGTTTATTCAGTACTTGCAAAATAGATCATTAAAAAGCCTTAGCACATGGATTTCCACCAGCCATGAAGAAATCCAAACTATTGCACAGTAATTTTCTAGTCTATATATTGCATTTAATGATAAGTTTTAAGTTTACCTTATTTAACCGGGGCACTTTGCAATTACCACTTCTCTAAATTTCTCTAAGGCCTCTGTAGGAGCATAAGCAAAATACAGGCAGTGCAAGTATCATCTTTGTAATACCTGTTGTGGAGGATTCTGGTTTGCAGAGATCATGTATATTTCACTTCAATTGAAGAGTGAGGGGAAACTCAGGTTTACTCATAACCACTGGTCAAATGCATCAGCCAGCACAGCCTGTCTCAGACTCATCACCAAGCTGGTGGTAGTTAAGAACACAACAGAAGACAGATAATCCCAAAAAACCCCAGGGAAAATAGCATCAACCCCATTACAGCTGAAACTCAAGCACCTGTTTGTCACTGTAGGAATGTAAGCAGTTTGGTGCGAGACACATTGTGCATGTTCCTGGAAGGTCTGCATGGCAGGAGTCAAGTAGGGACTAGTATTTCTTGCTCTGCAGTCCTCCTTTTGAGAGCCCGTATCTACTGGTACATCTGGTGCAGCATAGCGTTTCAGTAAACAGGAATCCAAGCCTTCTCTTGGTTAGTGCCTTGCTAAGGCTACTCTGTGTGCTCCACGCCTCACTGAAATAACCCAGCAGGAAAGAAAAGGACTTCTCAGATTAAGGAAACAGACACAAAGTGAGCAGAGTATGACTTGGACATGGTGCCTTTTCTCCTCAGTAGTAAACCATCTGTGAAAGCAAAACACAAGACCAACATCCTGTGAAGAACTGGCTCGAACAAAGCCAATTCCCTTTCCAGAACAGCCTGAAGCAGAGCCCCTTCACTCAGTGACATCCACAGGGTCCAGCTCACCTGTCTCCTGCCCCTCAGCATGCATGGTTATCTTGGGTGCTGTATGAGCTCTGAGCACTGCCAGGGGGAAGCATCACTCTAGCTCCACAGAGAACATTCTCTGAGCTCCACATTCACTACTCTAACAAAGCTTTGCCTGATCTCAAACCAGGTCTACACACAGGAAAAGAAAAAGGCTCCTACCTCACTGTGACAGCCACAGCAGTGCTCTGAAACCTGCTCCTCCTTATCACACACTGAGCCAGCCCAGCCTCTGAACAGCCAGCACAATCAAGAGGGCTTTTCTCTTCAGCACAGACTGGTGATTCTGAGAAAACCCAAATGATTTTGAGATGCCATGAGTTTCCCCCTTCACTGAGAAGGCATTCACCTAGACAGGGCATGCTTACACCTCCTCCTGGATGCAAATATGCAGGCAGGTTATTTCCCCTGGCTTGTTGGGCTCCTGCATTTCTCCCTGCAGCAGTAACAGCACAAAACAGACAGAAGGGCAGAGTCCTGATCCACCCTGCCACCTCCTGTTCCTCAGTAGCTGATCCCTGAAGCTTAGTAAATCCTCAGGATGCACAGCTGAGCCTTGCAAGGAGCAGCCAGCACAGGCACAGACAGTGGCTGGTCTGCCAGTCATGGAGAACAGTGATAAGACTTGGTTTTAGATCTTACTGCTCCACTTCAGGTGGCATCCTGAGTCCTCCAGCCAGCATCAGCAGGCTTCTGCCTTCTACAGAAAGGAGAGGACATCCCACCCTTCTGCACTACCCAGCTGGAAACAGGGAAGGAAATGAAAATAGCTGAGCTAAGCTCAGATGGGGGCTGCAACTGGGCGAGGAACAAGAGCTTAGTGTGAAGCTCAGCTTTAGGACACAAGCTGCCTGTCCCAGGGCACCATGGCAAAAAATGGCAGCAGTCTGAGCTAGGCTGTGGAACAGCTCACCAATGCTGCTGAAGGAAGCCCTGGATTTGAAACCACCCCTAACCTGTCCAAACAGACCAATGCCTGCCTCTGGAGAGAGCTTCTCACAGGTGTCACCTACCAAGGCAGAGCTACAAATAGAAAGGCAGACTAGGAGATCTCTTTGAGGGCATTTCTATTCTAGATACCACCTGCAAGAGTGAGAAGCAGATTTTGATAATTTCAGGTGGGTCAGATACTGTAAGTCTCAAGACAGAAGAAAACACAGGCCAGGCTCTAAGAGCGAGCTGCAGTTGCAAAGACTGAACATCCAGAAGATCAGATGAATTGCACATGCACTCATGTAGATGGCAAAGATGCAAAGCTCACCTTTAGCACCAGTGCTGCCACAATCCCCAGCAGGACAAAGACGACCAGTCCTATTCGGCCTTTGTTAAACCTTTTCAAGAGGAAGAACTTGGCCCAATTCACCTTCTTCTGGCTGCCAGGTGGGTACCGGAGTTTGTTTGTACTCTCCATCTTCAGGTCCTTGATCAAGCAGGAGCGGTGGTGGGAGAAGGTCTCAAAGCTGTACTTGCCGTGGTAGGCGCCCATCCCGCTGTTACCTGAGGGACACAACCCAGGCAATCACACCATAGGCTTGACCAGTCAGACCTTTGGCCACGTGAGGCCACCAGCAGAGTAAGAAGCAGCCCAGGAAGATTTAAGTTGCTTGCCAGCTGCACTGCATGTTACCTGTCCTAAATCTGTCTTGCTGCAGTCTAAAAGAATAGCTTCTCCTCTATGTTCCTGCACAGAGGACAACTCATCCTTCCTCTCTGCAGCATTTCTCAGTCTCCAAGATCTCCACCTCCACCCCTCTTCTTCCCCACCTTGTTTTAACTACACACTCTCTAGTACTTTGCTGTGGTCCTGTGTGCACTGTTCACTGAGCCTCTGAGCTGCATCCAGCTCTTCCCTAGATTTAGCTCCCTCGCAAAGCACCATCCTAAGGCTCTGAGATCTGACCAGTGCTTTGGGAGAAGAGTGTCCTGAAGAGCTTGGCGGGGTACACCTCTGTTTTTCAACATCAGGACAGCATGTGCTCTTCACAGCAGAACACTGCTGAGTGATTGTCAGCTTGTGAGCACTGTAACACTGAAACTTTCTCCTGCAAAGCTCCTGTAGGCTGTTCTGCCACCTCTTCCAAACGTTCCCAAGCTGAAGGCCTACCCTTCCTCCAGTAACTTACCAACTCCACCAAAGGGTAAGGTTGAGAGTAGGTAATGCATGATGACATCGTTTCCAGTAACACCCCCACTGGAGGTTTCTGAGATGACTCTTTTGATTAACTGGCAAAGAAAAAAAGAAACAACCAAAACATTACAAAAGCCCAAAAGAGACAAGACTATGTAACTGAGCAGGACTGGGAAGGGAGCTATATGTCAACAGGCCATAGCGCCTTCTCCTCTCCTCAACAGTTTTCTTGGCTGACAACTCAAACAAGCCCTCTCCAGGCAATGTTAACTCGAGGAAAGCAGGAAAGCTCAGGGGAGGGCTAGGAAAGATGGAAACCCTGGGATCGTGCCTCCTGAGCAATATATTAATAGTCCATGGCACCAAAGAGGAAATCCAGCATTTTATCTTTCTATTTCACAAAGCCATGCAAATGCAAAGCACTTCAGCAAGAGACTGGGAGCCTCCAGCAGCTGTGGAGACACTGTGGTCCCCCATGAGCCAAACACTACAATTCATGCGCCAACATAGGCCCTGCATGGAGCCATGCCTGGGATCGGCCATATCCAGGATCGAACTGCACAGACACATGTCTGCGGGACACCCACCTTCTTGTTGTTGGAGAAGACATACAGGGCAAGGGGCTTCTCCCGACGGTTGATGAATTCAATGGCTTCATCTACATTCTTCACAGTCAGAATGGGGAGGACTGGTCCAAAGATTTCCTCCTCCATCACCTTTGACTCCGGAGAAACATCAGTCAGGATAGTTGGTGCTGGAGTAAACAGGACAGTAGAAGACAGCATGAGCACGACAGAAGACATGGTCCACCACAGAACCTCGTCCTGCGCACTGCCTCTGTTCTACATACCCCAAGCAAGCCACAGACACATGCAGCCCTCAAAAGGCATGCACTGCCAGAGCAGAAGAACCCACCCTCCACCTTCCCACCCCAACAGCTGTCAGAAGCACCTATGAAGCAGGAGGCCTCATCCACCTCTCCCCCATGAGCAATCTTCTGCCCTTCCATCAGGCTCAGGACCCTCCTGAAGTGGCGCTTATTGATGATCCTTTCATAATCCACAGATGACTTCACATCTTCCCCATAGAATTCCTAACAAAAGGCACAGCAGAACCAAAGTGCTCCACAGATCCTTACAACAGCCACAGCTCTAGGGCTGCAGCTCCAGGAACTCAGACCTGGGCTGTAACGGGGGTAACTCCCACACCATGAGGAACTCCACACTCACCTGCAGAGCTGCCTTGATGTTCTCCACCACGTTGCTCTGGATGGAAGGGTTGCAGAGGATGTAGTCTGGGGCAATGCAGGTTTGCCCACAGTTCATGTACTTCCCCCACGTTATACGCCTAAGGGGGAAAGGGAGATGGTTTCTCCATGGTCAATCCCTTGCAGACCCCATAGCCCAGCTGATCTTGCCTCAGTGACACCCATGGTCTGGGGTCAACAGCCCAGAGATGTCCACCTGCCCCACTGCTGAGACCCTGGAAGAGCTTCAACAGCCTGACCTGCAGGCAACAGCCAGGTCACAGTCTGTGTCTATGTAGCAGGGGCTCTTCCCACCCAGCTCCAGGGTGACGGGTGTCAGGTGCTTGGCAGCTGCTGCCATCACCATTTTGCCCACTGTGGAGTTGCCAGTGTACAGGATGTGATCGAATCTCTGGGTCAGCAGCTCTGTTGTCTCGGACACTCCCCCAGTGACCACAGGGTACAGCTCCTGTAGGGCAGACAAGAGCCTTACAGTTACCCTGCCATAAAGCACATATTTCAAGGCAGCAAGTCTACGTGGGCAGACCCACTCGCAAGCTACATTAGGATCTGGAGAAAATATAGCGATAACAGAGACGAACTCTTCTTTCTCCCCTGAAGTGAAATTTCACTTGTCACTTTGTGCATATGAACCACAAGAAACGGAGGTTGAGGCCAGGGCTGTCAGGCTCTGTACCTGCTCGCACACATTAAAACTTTGGCATGTATGACCATCGGGCTCTCCCAAGGGCTGGCTCCTTCCTCAGCTCTAGCTCCCTGCCTAGCGAAAGCACTAATTCCCTGAAAACACGCAGTGGGGCCATGAGCAACAGCGTGTCTCAGTAACACCACACATGTCAGAACTGCCAGACACT
>NW_009924705.1:0-1947 GCF_000696875.1 Nestor notabilis | reverse complement strand
GACAGGAAAACCCAGGACGTATTGCCACTGAGCAGCGTGCCCAATTTTCAGTAAGAGCCAGGCACAGCCCACAGCCCACATGAAAGACTACCTTGTACTTACCTAGGGGTAAGTACCAAGTGCAGCATCCACAAGAGCAGTCATTGCAGTGTGAAGGACACAAACAGCTCTTCACATAGTTGTGAATATCAAAGAGGCTGTTGTATTGTAGCAGCATTATGCAATGTTAGGTTATGCAAAAGCAGGTACAAAATGTCAACGTGCCTTTGTATACTAAGAGTAATTCAACCTTCCTTTATCTCTGGATTATGCCCCTTTGGTGAGAGTGGGCAACTGATCTGACTTTAACCTGCCGGAACCCTTTGAAGGCATAACAGATATGTCCTTAAGACAATCACATTGAGCATGGGGCCACACTCACCGGGTCAAGGTACTGGGGAAGAAGATCAGCCAGCAACTGAGACGTGTTCTCGCTGATCTCCGACGGCTTCACCACCACAGCATTACCTACAAGACAAATGCAGCATGGCCACTGAGCCCTCGTGCTCCTCTCCCGCCTCCCACAGCACCCACTCATAGCCCCATGAAGGACAGGGGCTGCAGCAAGTCCCCACCTGCTGCGATGGCTCCGATTAAAGGCTGGATGACCAGAGCAAAGGGGTAGTTCCAGGCCCCAATGATCAGCACCACTCCCAGCGGCTCGGGGCAGATGTAGGCTTCATCCCGCATCATCAGCAAGTTCTTCTTCACAGGCTGAGGGGCTGCCCAGGACTTCAGCTTGTCCATGACCAGGGCCAGCTCCCCCAGCAGGCCCAGGATCTCATGGCAGTATGCATTGGTCTTACTCTGCAATGACAGGGAGCTTGGGGAGGGGAGGCAAAGGCACCCACCCTGGCAGCCCAGGGAAGCAAAGTAAATTCTGCTGGTTCAAAAGTGTCTGATGCAGGTAGTGCGGCCCCAAAGGATCCCTGGCAGAGGAGAGTCAGTCTGGGTGTGTGGGGCTCAGGGTGCGGCAAAAGCCAGGACCTACCTTTGTAGTCCTGCCTTAGACTAGCTCCTTCTTAAGACACGGTGGAAGCAAGCCTTGGCAGGACATAGTGAGAGCCAGAACCATGGGGGACATGCACAAAAGACATCTGGCACGGCAAAGGCAGCCCTTGGCCTTCCCACTTTCCCTTCCAGGGTGACCACTGCCCGTGCATGGCTGACAGGAAAACCCCCCAACCCACACCTTGTGCAGATCTGCCATGATGGCTGCCAGGATGTCCTTCTCCTTCTCGTTCACCATCAGCTTCAAGGCCTTCAGCTGCTGCATCCTGAACTCCAGCGTACGGCTCCGGCCCGAGCTGAAGGCAGCTCTTGCCCTCCCAACCACCTCCTGCATCCTCACCATGGCTGCTCAGTGCTGCAAGGAGAAAGCAACAAGACCCAGCTCACTACAGGGCTCCCTATGGCAAGTGAAGACAGATATTCCCCTGCAGAGAATCACATAATCATATAATTATGTGGTTATTACACATAATAATATACACATAGACACCACAGAATCATCAGCATCGAAAGGGACCTCTGGAGATCATCCAATCCAACCTCCTTGCCAAGGCAGGGCTACCCAGAGCACCCACACAGGAATGTCTCCAGAAAGGGACACTTCACAACGTCCTTGGGCAGCCTGTTCCAGTGCTCTGCCACTCTCAGCATAAAGAAGTTTTTCCTCATGTTGAAGCAAAACTTCTTGTTTTCCCCCTCATCTCCCCGCTGCAAGCCCACCTCCCAGCTCGAGGGCTGGTGTGTGCTCTCATTCAGTCCTAGTTCCGCCGTATCCTCCCGAAACCCTCACTGACGTTGTGATTCTGAGCAGCACCAACAGCGAGTAAACGGCAGTGCGCAGTAGGCGCGCCGGGTGGAGCCCAGGGCCGCCAGCCTTCCCCGCGCCCCGGCACCGAG
>NW_009924704.1:4442-4754 GCF_000696875.1 Nestor notabilis | reverse complement strand
GCCCCCTCTTCCAGCAGTACGTGCCTCCCCCCTTCCGCATCCCGGGTACCAGCCTTGCCTACAGCTTTGGGATCGCAGGTGGGATTGGGATTGCCAGCCGGGACAGTGGGTGCGGGCAGCCCTAGGGTGGGGAGGATTCTCCCCAGCACCCAACCTCCCCACTCCTGCCATAGGCTCAGGTTCTGGTGTTCCCTTCCACTGGCACGGCCCTGGTTTTTCTGAGGTGATCTTCGGCAGGAAGGTGAGCTTTGGTGGCGTGTGTTCGGGGGGGAAGAACCCAACAGGCCTCTCCCAAAATGGAGAATTGCTGAC
>NW_009924704.1:3973-4309 GCF_000696875.1 Nestor notabilis | reverse complement strand
GGGGGAAGACCCCAACAGGCATCTCCCAACATGGAGAATGGCTGAGCCCGAGGGGCTAGAGGGAAAATAGGAGATGGGGTGGGTGTCCCGGTGTCTTCCAGCGCTGGTTTCTGTACCCACCGGATAAAACACCCCACTTCCACCCCAATGAGACAACACTGGCCTGGCTCCAGCATACATACCCCATGCTGTCACCAGCTGAGCGGCCACTGGAGTGCACCCTCCGTCCCAGGGAGGTGAGTCCCAGCAAGCCCCACAGCACCCCAGCTCTGCGCTCCCCTTGTGGGGGACACCCATGGGCCCCCCTGCTCCCTCCCGGCAGGGCACGCTCCTTCT
>NW_009924704.1:2865-3939 GCF_000696875.1 Nestor notabilis | reverse complement strand
CCAGGGGAGTGAGTCCCAGCAAGCCCCACAGCACCCCAGCTCTGCGCTCCCCTTGTGGGGGACACCCATGGGCCCCCCTGCTCCCTCCCGGCAGGTCCTGTACTTCCCTGACCGCTGGTGGCACGCCACACTCAACCTGGACACCAGCGTCTTCATCTCTACCTTCCTGGGGTAAGGCTGGGAGCACAGGGATGCATCCCCATCCTCCCGCTCCTGCAGCCACCAGCTGTTGGGACCAAGCACCTCAAGTTCTGGTTTTTACTGGTCTTTTCCCTTCCCTTTGGATTAAAGTTGTTGTTCTGCCGCTGTGCTTTGTGTGTTGGTCCATCCCCACCGTCACCGGAGTGGCCTGAGCCCATGGGGACAGGCAAACCCACTCCCAGAGGCTGGCCCTGCTTCCCAGAGCAGGCTCTCCCCTGCCTGGTGCCATGAACCACTCCAGCTTTTGAGTTTCCACATTTATTGCTGAAGTAATTTTATTTTCATATATATATTTCTGAAGTTGACACTTCCAGGGGTGCTCAGAAGCCAGGCAGCCCGTCAGCCACCCGAGACCCTGGAGGCTCGGTCGGATGCAGGTTTGGTGGTTATTCTTTTGTTTGTTAAAGGGATTTCATTAAAAGGAAGAACTTTTTAACCCGGGTGGTTGTTCACAGGGAACCACAGTCCCAGCGGGTTGAGGGGACTCAGGAGCCAGCCCCATCCAGCCCAAGGGGGCTGTTGTTTCCCAGTAAAAGCCAAGGCAATTCCCTTGCCACCCTCACACGTGGCTCTTTCCAGGGAAGAGGAGGACCCAGCCCTGGCCAGGCAGGAGAAGGAAACAACTATGTACATGGGGAGGGAATGGGGCCAGACCAGCAGCAGGCGCTCACCCCGGCAAGCTCCTCGCAGCACCTCCCTGGAGCAGGATGGGATCTTTGGGGATTGTCAGCTGCCGGAGCCGAGGGGGGCTCTGCTCTCTGGGCGATGAAGATGATGGTGAGACCTTCCAGGCCGCTGCGATGAGCCAGCCTTCTCCACGGTCAACAAGAGCTTGTGGAGCGGGGAGCCCGGGGGGCCTTCATACCACCCCAG
>NW_009924704.1:0-2834 GCF_000696875.1 Nestor notabilis | reverse complement strand
GGGAAGTTGGTGCAAGTGTCCCCCCCCCCAGCCACCGCCAGGCCTCTGGGTGCCCAGAGTGGAGGGAGAAAAGCAAGTTAAGGCCTGGTGCCAGCCACCGGGGCCACAGCCCCTCAGTAATCCTCCACCCAGCCGTTCTCTGAGATGAAGGCATCGATCACCTCCTTCATGGCGAGGTTGGGGATCAGCTGGTCCTGGGTCAGGGGACTCCGCGTCACCGGATCGAAGTGCCCCACGCGCTGCAGGGGAGGACACCTCCGTGTGAACTGGTTGCTCCACATGCTCAGCCCCGGGGCACCCGGCACAGCATGCCGGGGGAAGGAAGGAAGGGGACAGAGCGACAGTCCCCACCCACGGTGCCACCCAGAGCAGGACCAAGGCCCTGCCAACAGCCACCTCCACTTTGGGCAGCGCCTGCTGCCTTCCTGCGTGTCCCAACGCCTCCCCAAGGAGCCGCCCGGACAGGCACCCGCGGCCGAGCCCAAGGAAGCTTCTGAGCCCTTGGTTGGGCAGGCAGCTGCCTTCATGCCCAGGCAGGGCAGGACTTGGGGAGCCCCCAGTGTCACCAGCCCAGCACTACCTGGAGATGTTCCTCAATGTCCTTCCTGTCGTAGGTGATGCCGCTGGGCGTGATGCAGGGCTCCCGCATCAGCTCAAAACTGATCTTCCCGCACAGGTAGTCGGGGATGTCTCGCTTCTGGAGACAAGCAGAGCTGGGTCAGGGGGGGCTGGGGGAGACCAGCATCAAAGAGAGGGCTGGGAGGCGATGCTGGATCAGAGAGAGGAGCAGGGAACATGGCAGAGGTGGGAGCATGGACTGAAGCAGGTTTATGGCAAGCAGCTCCAGCCAGGAGCGTAGGCTGGGGTGCACTCACCTTCCTCTTCTCATCCACTTGAGAGAAGAGCTCGTCCATGTCCGCCAGGTATTTGTCCTGAAAGAGAAGGCCTTGAGAAGAGGGAGACCCTGGTGCATGGGGGTCCCCAGAGGAGAGCCCTGAGGCTTCCCACCCATGGGTGCTGTGGCAGGTCCTGGTGGCCCCTCTGCCTTCACAGCCCTGGCTGTGCTGAACTGCAGAGCAGGAGTGATCCAGCTTAAAATAACCTTCCATGAGGGGTTATTTTTATCCCAGGATTAGTGCCCTGCGCCGGGCCGGCACCCAGACCCACATGCGGCTGAGAGCCCTGGGACAACAACAGGAGAACAGGAGCAGCAGCTGAGGGAGCACAAACAGGCGGCATTGCTGCGGGGCTGGGACCTAAGGTGACAGAGCAGGGGCAGTGTCACACAGGGATGGAAAAGCTCTGCACCAGCAGCTCACACCACACAGTAAAGGCTGAGAAGCCTTGCTCTGCCTCCGGGCCTCCTGGCTTTGGCCTGCACAGCCCTGCAGCTTCCTTGACCACAGCATGAGGATGGGGCAAGGACGTCACAGAATTATGGAATGGTTTGGGTTGGAAGGACCTTAAAGCTCACCCAGTTCCAACCCCCTGCCACGGGCAGGGACACCTTCCACTAGACCACGTTGCTCCAAGCCCCTCTGTCCAACCTGGCCTTGAACACTGCCAGGGATGAGCACCCACAGCTGCTCTCAGCCACAGCTTCTCTGGCCGCCCTGTGCCAGCGCCTCAGCCCCCTCACAGGGAACAACCTCAACTTTCCCTGTTTCAGTTTAAACCCATCACCCCTTGTCCTATCACTACAGTCCCTGATCAAGAGTCCCTCTCCAGTATCTTTGCAGGCCCTCTCCAGATACTGGAAGCTGCTCTGAGCTCTCCATGCAGCCTCTCCTCCAGGCTGTCCCTCAGCTCATCCCCCAGCTTGTCTCAGCCTCCACGAGCAGCCCCACCACCCCACTCACATGTTTGGCCTCGATGCTGGCCAGCTGAACGCGGCTCCGGCTCTCATCGGTGTTTTATTCCTGCTCAGTCTTTTCTCCACTGCGCCGGCTCCCTAGGGCAGAGCAGGGACATCAGGACGGGATGGAGGGACCCCCCCCCTCCCTCCCCTGCTGCTGCCCTAGCGGCGGGGCTCTGGGTGCCTCCAGGAAGGAGGAGGCACTACACACAACATGCTTCGTGGCACTAAAAAAGCCTTTCTGGGTGCTGCCTCATGCCACGTTACCTCTCCTTCTCCGCTGTGATCAGCTTGGTCAGGTAGGAATGCAGCTCGTTCTCCTGGTTGATCCGTTTCTCCTCGATGCTGTTCCAACGCTTCTTCTTGGCGATGCGCAGCGCACTGGGGATGTCATCCCCGAAATTCAGCCGCTGCTCCTTGGCGAGGTTGTAAGCTGGGGGCAGAATCAGCACCTCAGAGCCAGCACCCAGCTACCCCCTCGCCATGCCTGGCCGCCTCCTGGTGCACGGTGCAGTGGGAGCACTGGCAGCGTTCCTGCTCACCTCGCTGCAGGTTGGCGATGGCCTCGTCATAGTTTTCCATCTCCATCTGGCACTGGCCCAGGAAGAAGTGAGCCTTCACCGACTGGCCATCCAGCTCCAGGGCTCGCTTGCAGTCCGCCAGTGCCTTGTCGTGCTGCTGCATCTTCAGGTAGCAGAGCGCTCGGTTCGTGTAGTACACGGCCACCAAAGGGTTGCGGTTCTGCAAAGCGACACGTGTGTCATGGCCAGAGATGGCAACTGCTGGCGCGGGTGAGATGGGGTGACAGCAGGGTGACTCGATGAGCCGGCTGCACAATGCTGTCACTGTGGTGACCAGCTTGTACCCTGGGGGGAGCTGCTGAGATGGATGTGGGACAAGTTGGGGCCAGTCCTCACGGGGTAGCCCTGTGTGGGGACACCGCCCTGGGAGCACCCCGGGGCGGCAGCCTGGGGATGGG
>NW_009924703.1:18522-18823 GCF_000696875.1 Nestor notabilis | reverse complement strand
TTCCCAGCGGCCACGGGCCGGGGCGGCCCTTGGGCGGACAGGGGCACCCAGCGGAAAGCATCAAGGGCAGCGTTACAGCAGCGCTAATCAACTGTTCCAGCAAAATACAGCCATGACGAAAAATTGGGGCAGCGGTGGAGTAAGGGTATTGGACCGGAGTTGCTGCGGTGGCCGTCGCAGCCGTGTGGGTCAGGATTACACCAAAATGGGAGGTATGACTACCAGCATGGCCAGCAGGCGGTTCTCCCCCTCCGCTCTCATGAGACCCCCCCTGCCGTGCTGCATCCAGCTCCGGGGCCAC
>NW_009924703.1:0-18267 GCF_000696875.1 Nestor notabilis | reverse complement strand
ATATTATGGTCTTATGGGCAGTTGTATGGAAAGAGGTAAGCTTCAAAGTTGGTTTCAAAGCATGTTGGATGGGGCTAGGAGCAACCTGGTCTAGTGGAAGGTGACCCTTCTCGTGCCAGCGGGGTTGGAACTAGGTGGCCTTTAAGGTCCCTTCCAACCCAAACCACTCTATGATTCTCTTACTACCTTTCACTCCACACCAGATGAGCAATGACAATGCATATCCAATTCCTGAAGCTTTACAGAGTTGCCAACAGCAGTTCTTTGTGTATTGCTTAGCTGTACCTCCTGTGGGAGTGAGAATGGTTAGGGTTACTGGTTAAACAGAGAAGAAAAAAGAGCTCTTTGTCTCCTTAGCAGGAAGAAGCAGTCCCACAGCCGACTGTAAAGGAGAAACCCCTCAGCAAACCCTGTCACTGGGCAGGTTTGGCAAAGGAAGGTTTCAGTAAAAGAATGGAGTAAATAACATGGGGAAGAACAAAGTGGTTGTGAACATTTAGCAGTGTGTATAAGAACTGTGGTTACATATAAACTTACTTCTGAAGGAGCACAGTTTGAAAGAACCAGAGGAGAATTGTGGAGAAAAACATTTATGTGTTTGGAAAAATTCTTCTGGTTTAGATAGGAAAGTTTCTCAGAACTGTGAGCCTGGGGGTTGTTTCCTCGCTTGCATCTCCTGTCAAGCGGCAGGTGAAGGCTCTTCTCGCCTCTCTTTCAATATTCCAGTGTCTAGGGGAAAGATAGAAAATGTGCCCCAGACAACCAGGTGGGATTAGAGAGCATCAGGATATTTATATGGCAGTGATGAAAGTAAATCCTTTGTTCCACTAAGATCCGTCACGCTGCAGAAACAGCTCTGCTGGTATTTGGCCCAAAGTGGAAAACCGACATAAAAGATGAATGAACTGAGCCTGCAATATTTTTGAAAAATATCTGTAATTGGGTGAGCATTGATTTTGCTGTCTACTGATGTAGACTTCTGTTTAGATCCTAGCAAGTGGTGATATTGCAGCCTTACGATGCACTCCAAGTTGGAGCAGTTGTTACAGTGAAAACGTTTATGCTGACTGACTGGTGGGCAGTGAAGCATGACAGGAAAAGGGTTACCCATTGATTACCCAGGTGAAGCCCGTGAACTGTTTGTACATTTCTGATGAAAGATTAGCAAATAAAACAAATCAGGCGGTAGTCACGGAAGTGAACTCTGATGCTTTGGGGGTTTTATAACAAAATCTTGTGCCAGTTATGATGTTATCAAAGAACTTTTTTATTGCTCAGAGACAAAATTCAAGCTTTGTTTCAAACCACACACAAAAATATTACAAATGTTGTAGCAATGTTATCCTCTGCACTGTAGTTAGTCTTTCAATACTAAAAGTTCTTTAAAACTCATCTGAAACTAGAGTCAATTCAAACTAGAGATGCAATAAGCAGTAGCTTTACCATAGTGATTAGGTCCGATTATTCATTTATTAATTATTTCTCATTATATTTTGATTAATAGAAGATGCTCTGGATCAATTTGTTTCTGCTAATATAGAAGTTCATTAATATCCATGACATGGTATGCTAGAATATTCACTTATTACTCACTACAAACCAGCAAGGGGAATTTTCTTTAGTATAGTAGCATGTCAAATACAGAATCCTGCAAATTCTTATCCTCCTGGAGCTTTATCTTCTCAAAATATTTGTTTTGGTGTGGTTGTTTGCAGTCTTCTACGAAAACCTACCTAGGTTTTTACCAGTATTTTTCTACAGTTTCTGAACACAGACTGAACAGACTACAAGTTCAGTTAGTACTGTGTACCCTTTGTATGAATTCAGCCTTGTAAAAAGAAACCTCTTCTGTACAATGATGAAACACAAATGTGGAGCTTTCCCATGGCTGTTCAGAGTACATCGTATCATCTACAGTTTGCTATTTAATTTTATGCAGACTCCAACTCTAAAAGAGATTTCTTTTCAAGTCAGAGCAGATCCAGAGTTGGATTACTGTGCAGATAACTAAGCAATATGAGTTCCAGTTACAGTTAATTTTTCGGCTGCTAGTGGGAAGATGGGCCCTGTTAGAAGTGAGCTCATTATGAGAAGCTTACTAACATGATAAAGTCAGTACTCTATTTGCACAGAGTGATATCTCTAATTGCTCAGGCCTTCTTATGGTTTGTGTCTGCTCGAGTTAGGTTTCTTTTGTGTAGATAAAAAGACTTCTGTAAGAAATCACCTTGGTGCTACAGCACTGTCAGTCTGGAGGGCATCTCCAATGAGATTAATGATGTCTGCCTTAATATAAGAAAACTTTGCATAAATGAGATTATCGTTTCTGCTGAAACCTGCCAACTCTTATTCATTTGCGGTAAATATTATCTTTAATTAAAAGTTTTAAGGTATCTTGTTCCTGAACTAATGAGATCTACAGTGATTTCCCTTAGGAATTAATTTACCTTCTTAATTCTTATTCATTTTGGTGATATGACTATTTAAATCTGATTCAGACTTCAGAGCTTTGTTGAACATATTCATCCAGAACAAAAGGTCATTTTGCCATATTGATGTTTTGTTGGTATTTATAATTCTCTGTTGTCCCTTGATTCTAAAGATACATGTTTAGGTTCCTGCCCCAAACATTTTCTACTAACACTTCTGTTCATCTTAAGTTTTTATGCTGAGGGGCTTTTTTTCCTTAGCTATCTCACTTTCGCTTATGTCTTCTGTTCCATTCAGAGTACAAAACAATTGTAGTAACGCTGAAGAAAAGAACCTGATTGTGATGAACTTATTTAACTTATTTAAAATAGCACAGCTTGGTAAAATATACTAAAATATGTGGAAAACATTGGGTGCAGAGAAATGCAGGAATATTTCTGCCTTTATATCTGGTCAGTTATCTGCTATGCTTTATTTTTAACCAGTAGGGATGCTTAACACTTGGAGATGAAAATTGCATTCCTACATATGTGTTTAAACAGGCAAAGTGCCAGCCAGCAACTGGTTTGTGAGAATGAGAGCCAGACCCCATTTTAAGATTGTCCACCAAAGGACAACGTTGCTAGCTAGATTTAAAAATATGTAATTCTTATAACTAAATTACAGGGATCTCTAGTTTTAAAAATACATGCATATCAAAATTAAAATGTACCAAAAAGAAATATTTGGTTTTCATACAGAAAGAAGATACCAAGAAAAAAGATTCAATACTCCTCAGTCCATTATCACAAGACTTTTCTATTGAAATCTCATCTAAATCATGAGACATGCTGCCAGTCTCTTCACTGGTGCTTGAAGATGCTGGGTCTGTCACTATAATGAGATGTCAGCTGGTTTAAAACTGGGGTAATAACTCCATTTACCTAATGAAATAAATGGAGCAAGACGGAAGTAAAATTTTCTCTCAGAGTTGACCAGAGGTGGTTTTGTTCTTGTCTCTTCAGAAATACATTGTCAGCCTTGAGTAGATAAGCTGAACCACATTTTATGTAAGATGCAAACTAGGGAAGATTAATTCCTGCTTTTAGAGGAAGAGATTTCTGTCTTTTACTGTTACTCCAACATTTTCTATTTTCCCACATAAGAATCTGTGATAGGAAACATTTCACCCCTGAGACTGTCTTTGGACTCTGTATATGATTAGGAAATACCTTTAAAATCTACTGTTCTGTCTTTGAAATTGAAAAAAACTCCAAAAATTAAAAAAAGGAATAGTAATCATAGACTGGAGTAGAAACTCATGGCTGCAGGAGATTCCTTGCACCACCAGTGGGTAAGAAATGTGTTTTGTGGCATCAGCAGAGTGAGCACTGGTACTAGCTATATATAGAAGTGTCACCAGCTTATACAAGTTGTTGATAACCTTCTGTTTATAACTTACTCGCAGACCAACTTCCTCCCATCACACACAAATTAGAGGATTATCAATAATGTATGAACCAATAAATAATGCTTGCGTGCTGTTGTCAGGGCAACAAATATCATTTAGACTGCAACAGAGATCCTCATGTTGTGATTTGAAGCCTTTCATATCTATAAGGCTTCAACAAAGTAAAAGAACGAGGTTTGTGTTTGTTTCTTTGAGTCAGCTGAAAGAACCGGTGAAGTATTTCCTGTTAGGTGTGCAGAAATGTGAGAGATCCCTTTCAAAAATCAGTATTTAATTTCATTTACTTATCTAATAGCTGTTTACAAAATACCAATATGAACAATGTAGGAATTGCTACATTGGATTACCTGGTAAGTCTCCATGGTGTCCAGTGTCTTATTTATGAGTTAGATATTTATACTTTGTAAGAAACTACAGGAAAGTGCCCGACAGCTGTGCGTGACACAGCCTGCCCCTGGCCTGTTGCACTATCTGTGTACAAACTCATTTCCAAGACTTGGAGGATAAGCTTTTGTTTCTTTCTAAAAGTATTTGGAAGTATTTTAAATCATCTATAGAAGCAATAAGCCATTTGAGAGCTTTTAAGTTTTTGGCTTTAATTACATCTTGTGGCAATGAAATCCTGAGTTTAATTTTTCATCACTTGAAACAGCATTACTTTTAATCTGCCCTAATTTTGTGACCTTTCCCTCTGTCTTCACTTCTTGTTTTTGTTTAGCAGAGTGAAAACTGAGGTATATAAAAATATATTCTTGTTATTAAAAAAACAAAACAGAACCAAAAACCAGTCAAGAACTGGCCCCAGTGGAAGTACTTATTATTGATTCCAGAATTTGATCCAGAAATAATATTTGTTTAAATGGGCTCCATTGCCATCATGTACAGTAACTATTGATTTATAAAAACTTTGGCAGCACAACTTAAAGTATTAGGGAGTTAAGGGAGTTTTGTTCCTGAGTTATTTCAGTAATTTGCAGCTATCTCATTTTGCCATTCCCAGTGGCCAAACAACCAAAAAACACATGCGGAAGACACTGAACTTCATCAGTCTTTTGTGAATGACATTTATTTCTTAAATCCTGTCAAACTCTCTCTTGGCACTGGAAGACAAAAAAAACCACTCTACTCTCAGCATAATGGCATTTGTGGTTTTTCTGATGATTAGGGCAAAGCCACTTGGCTTTGATGCTTCTTTTGGCAGTGCATTTGGCTAACAGCAATACATGTGGGAGATAACTGGCTTCTCCTCAAACCTGTACACCAAGAGAGGAGACCCTGCTCTGCCGGGCTCTGTGATGGGGGTATTTCTCTCACAACCAGGGAGAGATGGGAACAAATTGCTGGCACTGGGAGTAAATGCAGCAAATGTGTTCCTGGGGCAAAGTCTTTATCAGCTTAATGGTGAAGATTGCCAAAATTGACCTCAGAATTTGGCCAAGGTCTCAAGCTGTAAAATCAGACAAAGGAAAATGCAACACACCCCCAGGCTATAAATCAGCTAGGCAGCAGTTGCTGCTTGATTTACCCTGTGCCTGCAAGAGATGATTTCCATAGGAAACTAAAAAGCACATTTTCCTGCTGCAGGTGGTTTGCACCAGGTGAAGCCAAATTTCTCCCCTGTTTAAAGTCTGTGACCACAGTTTGGACAGTAGTGTGTTTGTTCAAGCAATTTCACTAATTCAAAATGTCTTGCCTGCCTTAGGCTGTTTGTCTTTAAAACTAAAAATGAATCTTGATAGCTGAGCAGACATTATTAAAGCCATATTTAAATTAGTCCTGTAGAAACCAAGTATATTAAAAGCACAAGTTATCACAACATCAAGTTACATACCTCAGAATATGACTAGTTTCACAGGTGAGGCAAGAATTAATTGTCAGGTTTTATTGTCAAGAAGAGTTTTCGCTGTTCACCTAAGGAAAAAAATTCCCAGCTTTTATTACACAATTACTTTTAAATGACATTTGTTGCAAGACTTCCAAGAGTGTAGGAAAATGTTCAGCTCTGTTTACCCAACAACTACTGAGACTCAGCACAGTGTATTAAAAATAGGTCCTTTTCCTGATTATTTTGGAAAAAAAAAGGGTAACAGCACTTGGGAGCTCTGCTCAGCCCCGCGCAGGGTATTTCCATGCACTGCCCAGCAATGTCAGGAACAAGGTTGAAGGTAATTTGAGAGGACTCAGACAATCAGTGCTCAGTCCCCAGTCAGTTCTGTAAGGATCAGCAGTTACTATTTAAATTTAAAATGTATTGGCATAAATGAGGTATCCTTACTTCTTACTGTTAAGTTCTTTTACAGGTAGGCTTAAAGATGCAGAGCAATTTCCAGGGGCTTAAGCACATTTTTAGTGGAAGTGGCCTTTTGACTGTGTTGCTACAAAGCTGATTATATTCCATCTGTAATGTCAGCCCCGTGCAGAGCCTTTTGCAAAGGCAGTTTGTAATAAATTGTTTGTAAATGTCAGATAAAAGCATCATTCTACTGCAAGCAACTAGAGGTAGATGTGTAATAACATTCATATTAATATTTTATTTAAATATATACTCAATTCTCATAGTCGCCCAGCTCAGTAACTTGTATGAAGACTGAAATAAGAAAGCAATAATTTATAAAGGAAATAGTCTGAAATCCACTGAAAAGGTATCCAAAAATGCAATTCGACATTTTTGCAAATGTTAGTTGTATATACTTTTCAGTAACAATAATTAGTAAGGTTTATGCCTAACTTTCAGAACCGTGACATGGAAATCCAGCTGTTGCCTCCAGGGATGTGGACACCTGCAGTGTCCAGAGGAACACTGGACACCCTTCTATTCCCCTCGCCCCCTCATCTCCAGAAACCGCTGTGCTGGTGAGTGAGGGGCAGGTGCCCTTGGGCAGCCAATTTTGCTGACAAGGCAGGGAAGGATCCACTTTTCCCTCCTATAAAGTTCCCCAGGGACTGTGCCACATAGTAAATATTTGGAGATCACCTTTTGGAGTAAAAATTTTTCATTCCGGAAGATGTAGAATTAAGGCAACAGAAAACTATAAGGCAAACTGCCTTATCTGATTACCCTGACTCCAGCTCTGTTTAGGAAGTAAAAAGGTAAATTTGGTTTACATGCTTCTCATTTATATGGCCTTTCTAGGCAGCACCAAGGTTCAGAGCAACTGCTCTGGAACAGCAGAGACATCTAGTGGGAATGAGATTTTTACTGTGACAGCTCAGCAGAGACGCCACCTTTCAAACCGCAGCCTTTACATTATAGCGTGTTCAAAACTGATGCCCAAGGGCCAGAAGGCTTCTCCTATCATTACCATCCATACAACCACGCAGCCCCAGTCTATATTCCATTTCTGAAGGGGCAAAATGATAGCCAAGATGTGATTTTGATCTTCGCCTGGCTTTAAATCATGGCATGACCACCATTTCCAGCTCACAATGTCCACACCTTGGGCAGGGAGCCCAGCTGGAGGCAAAGCGCAGCTCAGCGCTGGTGTTAGCACTGAGCTCCCTCCTCCACTTTCTGGGCTGAGCTTCAGCTTCTGCTTCCTTCCAGAAAGAGTAGACGTATCATGTCACATCTCACCCCGGAGTGGCAACTCCAGAGTGACTCAGTGTCTAAGTCTTGCTCCTCAGCGTCACCTAATCTGGCCCAGCCACTGCTACTCTTTTTTCCTAGGTCTTAGCAAAGAAGGGAGACAAGGAGGGGAGAGAGCAGCCAGCAGAAAAGAAATTAGGCAATGCTGTGCCAAGTCAAAATCACAAATGGTGAATATTTTAAATTCTGGAGTAATAATAATCCTCGCATTGCTTTTATTACTGCTGCCAGCTGAAAAGCCACCATAGCCCTGTGTCATATGTGGATTAAGTCATAGGTTCAAACTGATCTCTCCTGAAACAGGTTTCTAGAGTTCAAGGATCTCCACTAAAAATAACTTCCTTCTTGTAACTCGACAAATGGAAAACTGTAATCATCTGCAATCATCAAGGAAGTTGGTTTTGGGTTACTGATGGAAGAATGGCCTCTGGGATCATCCAGTCCTGCTCATAGCAGAGCGACTGAAGCAGAAGTAGCAAAATTTGATCTCCTGGCTGGCAATGTTTTCTTGGATATCATTATTTTAGTAGCAAAAATCTTTCTAAAATATTGTAACAATAATAATAAAAACTAAATACAGCCCCTTTTCAAGCAATTATCATCATAAAAAATAGTTATGGAGATGCTAGATAACTCAAGAAATCAGAAAGGGCTAGTGAACATTTTACCTTAAAGGTATCAAATCAAAAATCAGCCTGGTTTGATTTTAATTGACTGTGGCTGTGCAGCAGGCTAAGTGAAATGAGTTTGCTAATGTAATTTCTAAGGGTAGAGGTCTTTGCTGACTACCAGCAGTCTGAATGGCTCAAGTTACAGCATTATCTTTTCACTCCTACACACCATTCATCCAAGTCAGACTTAAGGTAGTTTGGCATTAGAAGGAACTTTGTATCAGAGCTGATTGTATCAGAGACACCCCATTATGAGTCCTGAATGACAAAACCATGTCACTGCTGTCTCTACAGCCTGCAAAACACAGCTACAAGTTGTATGTTTAATGGGATAACTAACAAACAGCTGTTTCTTTCCCTTTCTTAATCAGGAATACATTCCCTTTCACCAGGAGCATGGAGCAAAGTGGAAAAACAAACAAGCAAGCAAAATTCCATAGGCAAGAGTCCTAAATGCTAAATGTGAGAACATCGGAAGACCTTAGAAGCAAAGAAACTAAGCAAGTAGGATTCTTGTAGAAAGGTGTCACCCTTTTTTGGATCAGGAGAAGCATGGGTTGTGAGTCAGCAGTGCATTTTTCCAGGTTAGTGGTGATTAATTTGCACGCATTGACACGAGTTTCATGTAGATGTTACGACACAGTTAATTAAATTTGTACCTGACTGATTAGGTAACACACGCTAGTTTTAACTCATGCAAAAAGGCCCCACACATGGAACAGTGGGGTGCACATGTATTTGGATTCAATCCACTTATAAATGTGTCCAAGACTTGTAAAATAATTTTAAGCAATAAGTTTGTCAAAATTCTCCTTAGTTGTGCATCGCTGGTTACAGAGTGAAGTTTATTTCCGATATTGCTGCCTTCCATATTTCATTTCTGATACTCAAATATCTCCCTGCCTTTGACAGGAAAATGAATAATTTATTACAGGATGCTATTCAAGTAAAAGCAAAATAGTTCACACAACTCAAATCAAGAGTGTGCCATTCTACACATTTACACTTACAACCCTATGACTGGCCTTATGCAACCTTCCTTTTACTCCACAGGAGCAAATGCAGGGGGACAGTGTTGATTTTTGCTGAAGGTTTAAGCTGTGGAATCGGCAATGGCAAATTCTCAGCAAGGGAGAGCCCCCTTAGAGAGGGCTCAGCTTTGGAAAGCACTGAGCCTCCCTGCAAGTGAATTTGGCAAAGGGCCACCTGCATCTCGATGATCAGTGTTTTGAATATTCAGCTTAGCCATACCCAAGGAGATATCCACAGTAAAATTAAAACTTACCTGCAAGACACAACACGTAGTATTGCTGAGGTTGTGAGTCAGCTCTACATGACCCCTCACCTCCAGGACACACACTTGAGCATCATTGACTTGCTTTAGGCATCTTTAGAGATCTGTACTGCATGAGCTTGAAGGTTGTAAGAAGGACAGTACATTTTCTGATTCATAACAGACAGTATCTAGGAAACACCATCCTGACAACTCCTTTATCTCCCAACACCAGTAACTTCATGAACTTCAAGTATGCATAACAAATGTTCAAAGTAGGAATGGAGACAGGGTGACAGAATATAGGGCCTAAAGCAGAAAAAAAAGCCTCTTCTTAAACGAACACAGTCACAAGGCCAATAAACAAGTTACATATTTAATGAAAACCACAGAGTTCTAAGTAATTATTTATCAGTTCTTCTGATCACTAATCTGCAACTGGAACTATAAAAATCAACTTTATAATGATCTGCTCTGTGTTTCAAATAGTTTGGCATGTTTCAGTACATACTTGTATTCAGTTCAGATTATTCAAATGCTATTTCCATTTTCTTTCCAGATATTGCTCACAATTCTCCTCCAGCATGGATTTGCTAGACAAATTTAGATGTTGATTTATAAGCACTAGTAGGTACATCCCTATTATTACCACTAAGTCTTACTTACTTATACAGACCAATTTTTAGATTTTTGTAATATCGTGTAGTGTTGCGAATTACATAAAAGGAATAATTTTGCATACAATAGCAATATCAAAATTATCTAACATTATGCATGAAAAAGAGGAATTTACACTCGTACCTTACATGGAGATCAAATGGTTTTTATTTACTATGAAAGAAACACAGAAGGAGATTAGAAAACAGAACAATGACAAATATTTACTGTTTGAAAATGCTGAATGAAACAAAGGAAACAATTTTTTCCCCACTTTTTATTGCAGACAAGGCAGTATTGAAACACAGCCATTTTAATGCAGGACCAAATCAAACTAACACTTTTCAGAAAGGAAAAGTAAAAACATGTTAGAAAGCAAATTTAATACATTTTCCTTTTATATCAGTGATTTAAAGAAATAAGACAACCAAAGTACATTTCCAGAATCATCCTTTTCTTTTTTTTTTTTTCACCACAGATCTGAGAACAAGGAAAAATAACATTATAGAAAAGCTTTATGAATTTCTTCACTCACATGGGAAAGCTGATGTGGGTCATTTCCAGTGAGGTATCTCCAGAGGTGAGGGCTCAGTTTAGTCTTCTACTGATGTAACAGTTTTCTCACAGCTTTGCTAGATACCTCAGAGGAAATACTTTTGTATTTTATTTGGTTGATCTCTAGCCTTTAGCTGAACGAAGGACAGATTTTTTTGGTAAGTATACTTGGGCTAAGTCTGATAGATTCAAGTAAGACTAATCATTCAGTATTCTAAAGTCACACTCTGACAAAGGGAAGCTTCATAGACTGAAAACAGTCACTGTACAGAAACAGGTATGCCATTAGTCTGGTCAACAAAGGTCTGTACCACCACACACAATAATCTTTCTATTATTTCCCATTAAGAATTCATAGAAAGCTGTCTCTTTTAGATTATCAAACAATTTAACATGCTTAAAATTGCTCAGAAAATAATATTTATTGAAACCCGTTGAAAACCTTACTATTTTGTTTTAAAGAGTAACATTTTTTTCCCAGATGCAGTTGTGGGTAGATGTTCAAGGAAACATTTCTTTCCTCTCAAGCCCACCATAAGTGAGGAACCACACTAATGCTGGAGCATCTGGATCAACCCACCAATTTAGAAGAGCCCCTTAGCAAGGAGATTGTCTACAGATGTTTGGGATTCAAAAGCTGCTACCGCAATGCACACCGCAATGAAGAAGAGATAGCAGTGAAATCATTTGCCCTGAATCCTTCTCCAGCTGCAGCAGATGCAATGGCCCACGGTTGTACCGCTCACACCCCTGCTGTTGGGCACTAGTCAATCTGAACTCTGACAGTCTTATTTTTGCATTTCTCTTTAAACTGCTGCATGATTATACATTTTTTTTTTTTTGATTGGAAGGTATAAAATTACATCTTCTTGGATGTCAGGTTTTTTGCATCCCAGAGGAACTCAGTACAAAGAGAGAAAGTGACCCTGCTCTGACAGCCTGCTCATCTACAGCAGGTAGCTCAGCGATACAAGTCACCCAGCAAAGAATTTGGGAGAAAAATGGAGGATAGAACATTCTTGTGTCTTCAGATGAAATATTTATTTTCTGTACAACTCATACTGAGTATTAAAATCCCCTCAAAAGAGAAAAATAAAACAATTTAATGGTAGGATTTTTTAGTACTCATGGAGAGCTGGTATGCGATGGTCACAGTGGTTCACTCAGGCCACTGGACTGCCCATCAGCCGTTCTTGCCGGAGGGCAATCAGCCTCTGAAACCACTTCTCTTCTGCTTCTGCCTTCTCGATAAACAGCTGACAGACAAGGGAGAGAGGGAGAAAAGCAGGAAGAACTCATTAACTTTCTCTTTATTTGCTATACTCTGTTGAAATATGTGCGGACTATTTTGGTGACCAAAGGCAAAGCCCAGCTGCATAGGGGTGTTAAAATACAAAGGTGATAGAAATACATTCATAAAGTTAGTGATTTTTAAGAATTAGAAAGCCAAGACATTCCAATTTCAGTCTTCTCCTGAAACAGGAAGTTTGTCATATTGTACAGGTCTTAATCTTTGTTAGCAATGTTTACTATACAGAACTTACATTAGTTTATTTACTGCAAGTCATTCTTAACCTACTAATTCTTAAAAAACCCTCTACTATAAGTACTGCTATATCCAATTACAAAGGACTTTGCATAGGTTTAGCCATAATGATTTAAAATGAAGTTTGTCATGTATTTAAAGCTTTACGATCTGGCAAGGTTGACAAGTTCTGAGTCTTCCACCAGATTTCCAACTAGAGAAACCAAAAGCATTTTTTCCTGAATTTTTATTGAACAGGGATTTTTATATGAACAGTATCTTAATTTCCCCTGCATTCATTTAGTATGCTACTTCATTATAAAATTTGTTTGTAGCTCTAAAACTACACCACTGGTGAACTTCTTTTGTAGTTATTCTCTGTCAGATAATGCAAGGAGTGTGATCCTGTTTAAGCCAATGAATGGCCCATTAGCTAACAGTCTTCAGACCACAGGTTATTTGATAAGCAGCCCAGCAAAATGGTTGTTAGTTATACGAAGCTGCTCTTGTTCAATGGGCTGTCTTGTTCTAAAGATGAAATAAGTATCGGCACACTTACATTTGGATGTGCTAAAGAATTATCATCTTGATATTTGATGGCAGTAGGAATATTGGCAGATGGTGGTTCTTTTTCAGGAGCAGATGTATCAACAGTTCCCACTCTGATAGTTACAGGTTCGTACTGTAGTTCAGTAGGTTCTGTTGACTAAAAAGAAAGAAACACATCTGAGTATTTTATCCTCAAACTCCCAAATGTGGCAGAATTGTAATTGAGTGCTCAGCTTTCTTCCTGTTGCAACACATGCCCACAAAAGGATCTTCATGCAAACAGTTCTCAGCATGCTCAGTGGGACACACTGGGCATGGACTAAGGTCCAGGCTAAGCACATGAGCTGAAAAAAACCCAAAAGGTATTGCCCAAGGCAGTAAGAGAGCTTGCAGAACCTTAGCTTTGGGGTTTTGGATCACTTCTGAAGAAGCTGCAGGAACTTCTTGGAGACTTTGAAAAGGCAAGAAAATGCAAGTTCTTGGGGAGACAAACAGTGGTAATTAAAAAATTCAGATGGAAAACCTGAACAAAACTTTTGCCTGCATATTTCCAAAGACAAAAGCACTCAAGTTCCCTAGAAGACATGGCAGCCAAAATGCAGGTAAAATTCTGGAACCTGGATGTCCCCTGTTAAGTTTCGGTACAGCTGTCTAAAACCAGTGCCGGTTTGGTTCAGGGAGTAAATATGGCCTTAAAGTCTGACTTTAGCTAAGCAGAATAAAAAATACTGATCTCTACCTTTAATTACAATGTAAATGTCTGATTACTTTTGGATTTTAATTCTTCTACTTTTCCTAAAAGAAAAAAAATCTTCATGGATTTATATGATTTTAAAAGAATTCTTTAAAATTGGAGTTGCTCAGCATATGTAGAATATACTGTCAAAACAGTCGATTTCCCTGAAATTCTTGCACATTTAAATTTGTTCTTTGAAAGCCACACCAAGAACATTGGTGAGTTGTTGGTTGGATTTAAGATTGTCAACATTGACGCTCTTTCATCAATGGAAACTGTATTAATACTGCAGCTTCCACCTGACTTTGAAAGAATTATGCACCAAGAAAGGATATTGAAAACTTACCTTTTTGACTTCTTTACTTGATCTGAATGTCTGTGGAACAAAGGAGTCACTTTCAATAGCTTCAATTTCTTTTGCTCGTTTCACTTGCTCTACTAGGGTGGCTTGGTCTACAAAGAGAAGGTGTAATGTCAGTATACATTAGTGTAAGCCTATGATAAATGCTGTGCCTAAGCCGTGCCTCGAATGTATTTTACAACAGTACATACCAGAAATAAAAAAACCCCAACTTTTAAAGCAGCCTAAAACACTCTATTAAGAAGAAAAACTCCTTCAGTAAAAGTAACGGTGAGTTGGCCATTCTTGTTCAATGTATGGTATCATTCAAGATGATAATTTAAGAATGTGCTAGAGATGTCCTTGCAGAATAACTGCTAGATTTATGACATGAGGATTTCCTGGAGAACTTAAGGACTTGGGGACAGTGCAGACAACTCAGTGGAGTTCCATCCATAGGGAGCAGTAAAACTACTTCTGCTTGTATGGAGGTGAACTTGGGTCCAGCTGTGGCTGTTCCAAGAGATGTGCCATCATCTGTGTTCTCATGACAAGTTAAATGATTAGTCTGGTGTTAAGAGTTACATCATAAGGTATAAAAAAAAGTCTTAGAATCTGGTAATAAAATATTCCTAACATAAACACTAAATATTGTGTGCTGATATGATTCTCTGGTGACAGAACTGCAGCCATTTAACCAAATGAGCAAAATTGCTTCTGAATTGTATTACAGTGCACATAGATTCCACAAGATGTTTTTGAATCCCAGGCTGAGTCTTTATTTTTGTCAAAGTGAATGCTGCTCCCAGTGACTTCATGGCAAAGAAGAGCAGCTCCTGCCAACCTTGGTATGAGCTACATTAAACACATATAACTGGGGTGCTGTCAGGTGCCTAATCTGATACTGAGGACATGAGCCTGAGTCACAGAATCACAGTCTCAAGTGACAAAGCAAAAAGGAGATTGCTAAAATGATGAGCAAAAAGCAACCTAGGATGAAACAGTAATGAGTGACTGTAATTATACATTGGTAGTACATACATATGTATGTATAAAAGATTACATTTCTTGTTCTAAAGAAAGCAAAGCAAAGCAAATTTAAACTCAGGAAAAATGCTTGCAGACCAAAAGAGGTTGCAGAATTACTCAGAAACTCTGAAGTACCGAATTCTTTTCTTGTATACAAAATTCTAAATCCAAATTCATCTAGATACACTCACGCACTGCAAAATACTTTCTATTTCACACAAGAAAAAAATAAATGTAACTTCCATCCTTTCGCAGTGACTAACCACTGAAAACTCATTTCAGTCTAGTAATGACAAGTAAGTGGAGCTTCAGATGAGCAAATAAACTAACAGCAGCTCAGAAATAATCTGGGAACGGACCTGTACATGCTAAATTAACAACCTCATTTTTTACCAACAGGTTGTACTGCAAACCTGTTCTATTCTCAGTCCTGGGTAGTACATTACAGTCCACCCGACACAAAAGTATTTGCTTTACTGTCTGTTTCATTTTCTGCTTCTTAAGATTCATTGCTCAGTTCATCTTCCCTACCTACTTCTATGCCTAACTGCAGTGACAAGCAAATCCTGAATTCATTCTGCTAACTGCAGGCTTTCATTTACAATTTTAACCACTTTATCTCCATCTCATTTACGTATGAAAACCATTTGCTTTATATGCAGCATATTTGGGCCAGTCCAAGTTGGTTGAGGCGCAGAAGCAGGGAGGAGTGGATGGATTTTGCTGTGAGCAGAATGCATTTGTAAAATGGGTAAGGCAGACAAAATGTAAGAAGAGAAAAAACTTTCAAGCAGCAAACAAGAAGCTGCCTCATTGCTTAAAAATTATTTGGGAATATAGTTTGGTCTCTATGGATCTGATTAACGTTCCTTGCCTGCCCAGCCACACACCCCTTGGAAAGGTTTGTGGAAGCCTCAGTGTTGGTGAGGCTTAGGACAAGAGCCACACTATATAAAGTGCATAAGTAATTCCTGAGGCCTGATTTTTTGAAATTTAGAAGAACAAAAAATCGCTTGCAATTAAGCATGCGTTTAAAAGTTCTGCTGCCTTGCTGCTGAAGTCTTCTCCTAAAAAAGATCCCCTAAGGATCCCATAGGAAGTATAAGAACAAATATTCTAATGCCCTACTAGGGAGAGAAAATCACAATCCATCAAGCTCTTGGGTCTGAAAGTAAATAAGGGAATGGTAAGGTGTACCTGGTAGTCACAGTGTTAAATCCAGGTATCAAATAAAGGCAGATGAATGTAGATTTAAAACCTCCCCTCACTTCCCAGCTTGTTGTAGTATCTTAAATGAATCTTACACAAACCTGCGGGAATGACAAATTATTAAGGGGCAAAAATCGCTAGATGTTTAGAATTACATCAGTGACTTGGGGAAAATGGACTGGAGGAAGCACAACCCATTAGTGTATGATTTTTTTGACAAACACATTATTGGTAGATAAAACGACTTCCATATGTTGTTTGTCAGATGTCAGTAGAAAGGATATGTATTTCATAGTAAAATCAAAAATAATGGAGTCAGAAAGCTAAGAAGCTACAGACAAAAAAAAATAAAATCAATACTAACTCATTGTACAGCAAGTCTTTTTACTGTGTTATAGTGAAAAATATAAACTGAATCTTGTTTAGCCCTAAAACTAGGGCTTGTTGAGGCCGTTTTTTATGAAAAGGCAATTCTAGCAGCGGTCACAATTACTGGGCCTGTCACCAGCTCTTTCACTGACACTCAGCTGTGGTGATACCTGTGCGGCAGTGTGGCCACGGCGAACCTCCCTGCGGGGTGCCATCAGTGCTGTGGGGTGCAGCCTGTGCCCAGGCCAGCCCTCACCGCCCCCTGCACTCCTCCAGCATGCCACCATAGCTCGAAAACATCATTGTTTATACTCCTTATCGTAAAATTGATTCTACTAGGGGAACATCTAGTTAATGTCATTTTATACAAATCTAAGGATTTTTGCCCCTGTTACCCCAGCCACAGAGTGTTTAAATGGGAACTCCGCCCTTCAGAGGTTATTTTACTCAATATTTTACACTTCTGATCTATATTTACATCTATTTATATCTTCCCACATATACATAAATATACGTACATACAACTCATCTTTTATAGCTCCTATTTCCATATTGTATCAGTCTATTAGCAATAACTAGAAATGTCACTTTAGGAATAAAATGTGAGTTAATCCTTTAGATGCCACCCAGAAATTTCACATGCACAATAATTATAAACACTTGAGAATCAGAGGAAAGGAAAAGTAACTTGCCTGCAAGCTCTGCATAAAATATTTCAATTTCTTTGCTTATTTCTAAAGACAAGACTGTTGATGAAGCATGCTAAGAATTTAACAAGCATTGAAATAGAAGGATTAAATGATTGATAATATCTTGTGAATGGCCCATTAAATAGAAACGTATTTAAAATATTTCTTGTATAATCTTTAGGTGTAAATATGTAATGCTTACTGGATTCCTTGCTAATCCTATAATCCTGACCATGCAAATGAACCCGTGCCTTTAACTAGAGTTTTCTTTCAAGTGGGTCTAACTTAAGAATCAAAGCAGTGACATAATTAACCTAAAATATTCGTCAGATGATACTTCATATTTTACTAATTATATTTAAAGGGATATAACCAGTTAATTTAAATGACCCGTTTAAAATATAATGCATTTTAAGTAATATGCTTCAAAATACAGAAAAAAGTTGCAATTGTACTGCTCTTGTTTATGAGCTGAGGATTAAAATAAGAAAACACAAATAGACAGCAGCCTAAACAAAAATATTTTGCCCTTCATCCCATTTTATTTAGGGTTAGCTTAGGTGATACTGTATCATTTTTATACAACTGTATATATACAACTGTATGGATACAGTCATACATGCATTACAGAACTGTGTGTTGTTTCAACAGAACTGGTGTTTTTCACATGCCCAGTGCTTTTTAATTGCTTGCTGTTTTTATTTTAGCTGTGCAAACTGACACGTTCAAAGAAAACTTAAGTTTTTATCTGGACAAGCTGCAGTGGAAGAAACAGAAAAACTACATGGTGCTGAGGCATACTGTCTTCCACGGTGCAGTGCACGGGAATATTGCTATTAAACAAAATGAAAGCACTAGGAAGAGGAGGGAAAATGCAGCAGGAGGGGTGGGATTCACTTCGTTTGTGTTACCAGTGTTACCACTACACTGCACAAAACTCGGGGCTCGGGTTTTCAGGGATTTCCCCCCGCCCCTCAGACCTTTTATCCGTGCAGGAGACAACCAGGGATGCGCCCCCGCCCCCCCCCCCCGCCACTGGCGCACAGGCTGGAGCCCGCAGGTATTTGCAGAGCGCGACCTCAAGCCCTGACACCTTTCCCCATGTCCGAGCGCCGAGGTCCGAGGACGCCTGGGGCGACCGGCAGAGCCGCGAGGAGGACCTGGCTGGTGCCTTCGACACCCGCTCCCGGGGCGAGACC
>NW_009924702.1:1538-7222 GCF_000696875.1 Nestor notabilis | reverse complement strand
GTTAACTGCTTGGTGCTTCCCCGGCGCCTCAGATGATTAGAAAGGGATATTCATTTATGCCTTTTAAACGCCGCCCCGATTAAAATCAGAGAGATTTTTTCCTTCATCAAAATCTAACATCCTTGAAAAATTAATTTGATGCCTCTTGTTATCAATTAATTGAATCTCGAGGCTCGTGCAGCGGGTGGTTGGAGCTGGCCCTTCTGTTCTTAGTTGCTTTCCCCCCCTCTCCTCCCCGTTCTGCTGCTTCCAAACACTGACATTATACAACTCTGCCTTTTTTTTTTTATACATATTATTTTTACTTATTGCATAAAATAAAATAAATGAATAAAACTTGGTCTCTCTTCCCACCCTCCTCCCCTATTCCCTTGAGTTCCTCTTGTATGAAAGACCCTTTTTTTTCCCCTTCCTTTCTCTCATCCTTCTTTCCTATAACTTCCGAGGCGGGGAGGGGGGGAAGAAAGTTGGAGCTTTAGCAATTTCTGGCAGAGCAAAGCAGCCAGCGTCCGTCTTTCTTCCTTTCTTTAACGGGGGATATTGGATATTTCATTTGAATCTCCCTCTTTTCAATTAAAAGTGCACAGCTCCTGCTCGTGGAGCTGCTCTATTCTCCGGCTCTGTCTCGGCAGCCGGGGAAGCGATTTTCCTTTCTTTAATATTTCAGCTCTTCCCTCGAGACGGGCTGTGCCTGCCTTGCTTTTTTTAATAGACTTTTTCTCCCTCTATTAAACTTTTCCAATCTTCGTCCCTTTATTTTTTTCTTTTCCCTTTCCCACGTCTTTAAACAAGAAAAAAAAAAAGAAGAAAAGAGAAGTTGTCACATTTAAAGAACTGGGTCATTCAGGAAGTGATTGAAATCGCTTGAAAATCAGGCGTTTGCTTCGTTTCTGCTCTCCTTTGGTGTGATCTACCTGGTTGCTTGTAGATCGAGACTCTTCCTTGGTGCCTCTGTTATTTATGTCCCGTTGTGGATTTGGGGTTGATGGAGTTTGGGGTTGACTCCAGTGAGTGCCGAGAGCATCCCTGCTCCAGCAGGGAATTGGTTTTGTTTTCCGTGGAGAATGGGTCTGTGTTGGATGCTGATTGGTGCCTGCAGGATGCTGGGGTGAGGGGTGTACAAGGGGTTTCTCTGTGGACTCCCCACGGCTGATGCCCTGAGCAAGGGGGGTGACATGGTACCACCGGTGTGGGCATCCCCCCTGTGCTGTGCCTGTCCCATCCATCCCAACCCACTGTGGTGAGGGGATTTTGTGCCGGGCTGGATGTGGGGCCCTGCAGGTCAGGGATGCTGTGGCCTGCCCTCACGTGGGTGCCTTCTGTGTGTAGGTTGTGAGGATTTTGGGGTGCTCTGCAGGTGGCTTGAGACCCTACCCCATGGGCTTCGGGGGCTGCAGGGCTGTATCTGTGCTTTGGGACTTTTTTCCATTGAATTCCCATTCAGCACATGCTGGACAGAAGGAAAGCCAGGTTTTGGGGGTTGAGAAATTGGAGTCCACGGGGACTTCCCAGGGCTCAGGCTCTGCCCTGCTGCAGCCGCATCCGCCAGGCGCGGGTCCTGGACCTGTGGGATGCTCCAGCACGGCAGCGGTGAACCACAACCGGCACCACCAGGTGCTGCCCCTCGGGGTCCCCCAGTGCAGCTCCCGAGCAGCCGGGCTGGAGCCCCCCGTGCTCCACGTCACTATTTAATTAGACATCCCTGATTAACAAAACTTGGCGTTTGCTTCCTCTTGCCCTCATCTTCCCTGGCTCCGAATCAATGGCTTTGATATGCTAATTAGGGAGTAATTTAATTTCAAAAGGCCGCAATTAACAAGGGTGTTGTGGACATGCTGTAGTTAAGCAGCGTAATCTAATTTGCATTAGTAACAAGCAGGGACTAATTAGAAGCTTAATTAGACACTTAGACGGCTCTTGTGTTTATTTTCTTAATGAGATGGAGTGGGGCTCTTTTTAATCTTTTCAAGAGCACAGTGAGGGAAGTGCAGGATGGAGCGGGATGGATGCAGCAGGATGGATGGAGCAGCCCCGGCACGTGCTCAGCTTGTGTCCGGCCAGCCCCGCGTTTGTGCCAGGAGGGATTTCATCTTCCTTGCAGCTTGGCAGGGAATGGGAGACGTCCCAGCCATTGGCAGCTCTGGGGATGCTCTGTGTCCCGGTGTGGATGGCTCGCTGGCGTGGGCACTGGGTGGAGCATCTCCCATAGGTTGCTCCGGTCGGGGTGTCCTTGCTGCTGTGCGGTGTGAGCTCCAGAGAGTGAAGGATGCTCCGAGGAAGATGGGTTTCGGAAAGGCAGGTGAGCTCACCAGGACTCAAGCAGGAATAGTGCCATGTCCCACTGATTGGCGTGGCTTGGTCCCCAGGAGCTTCCCCCATTGGTGGGGCTCATGATTCCCAGCATGTTCCTGGCTGTCTGAGTGAGATGACCCAACTTCTGGGGAGAACAACTTTGCTGTGGTCGTTCTTGTGTGATTTCTGTGTAGCAGCAGATGTTCTCTGCTGTGAGCATGGCCAGGGCAGCGAGGGCACCGTGGCAGGTAGGTGAGGATTGCCGCAGGGTGAAGGTCTGTGTGCCCGGAGCTTGGTTCTTCCCAAAGAAGTTGCTGGCAGTGAGATGAAAGTGGGAGATGAAAGTGCCCAGAGGTGAGATCCCATTAAAGCAGTGCCCAGGCTTAGCCAGTCCTTGGTTCCTTAAATCTCTTCTAATTTACAGTAATGCTCTAGATTCGTTTCAGCTCCCCTAGACTTTTATTTTAATCCCCTTTCCACATTTCCATGTGTTTATGTGTTAATTAAAGGGTAAAAAGCCACTCTCGGAGCAATCCCGGCTGCTGCTTCTCTTCAAGCCAAAGCCTTTTAAGATTAGCCAGCCACTTCCTAAAGCCTCGTGGTGCTGGATCCGGATGGGCGGGTTGCTCAACTTTCTGTAGCTTGGAGCAGATCCGGTGCCTGGGATCAAGCCTCCTGGAGTCCCAGTCGTGCAGAGGAGCATCCCGCAGGACTTCCAACAGCTTTGAGGGGTTTGCTTGGTCCGTGCTCCTCCATCATCTCCTGGTACCTGCAGGAGAGGCTGCCGGAGAGAAAGCCCTCTCTATGCTGCAAGGCAGCCCACAGCTTCCCTCCGGGTCCTGGCGGGGCTGGAGCTGGGAGGAAGGGTCTGGGAAGTTGCTTTGGGGCCAGGATGTAGTGGAGAGTGTGGAAAAAGCCTCCGGAGCATCACGGTAGCGGCTGCTCATACACGTGTGCTGTCACCTTTGCTGTCCCTTGTAAAATGTGGATCCACGCCAGGAACTCGCTCGGCTCCTGATGTGGGATGGGAAGCGTTTTCGCACCGGTGTTTCCCACTGTTCATCCTCATCCCTCCCAGGTGGTGCCTTTGAGTATTTTGGGGCTGGATGTGGGGAAGCCGAGGCTGAGGGGTGCATGGTGCTATTGGGATGAGGATGGGGGCTTGAGGACAGGGATCCGGTGGCAGCAGGAGGAGGTGCCTGCGATGCCATGTCCATACGGGGCACTGCAAAGGGCAGCCCAAAGTTATGGAGCCCCCAAGGACGAGAGTATTGAGGGTAGTTAAAAATAGGAGAAGCTGCTGAAGTAGGTGTTCAGCAACTGCTGCTTAGGAGCTCGTGGGTTTGGCTGTACCTGTTTCCGCAGATACCGGGGGCTGTAAAGCACTCTTCAGTTTTCCCATCTGTGGAGCTAAATCAGGTGGAGAAGTGGCATCGCTCCAGTGGGGCTGGGTGCCCCAAGATTCCTCGGGAGCTTCTGGGGAGAAATCACTGTAAATGCTTCTTCCGCTGCTCCTGAAGACCCCACGTCCTTGGGTGCAAATCTGTGCTTTTGAGTCCTCCCTCTCACTCGCCTCCGTGCTCATCCCGCTCTTTCTGCTCGGCTCGGAAAGGCTCTGTGGTGGTGCTGGGCTCCATGGCATGGCACACACATGGTGCTCCCGTGGGACACGGAGCATGGCACAGGCATGTTGGGCACATGTGCCTGCTGTGTCCGACAGCCCAGCCAGCTGATCTGCCCCCTCCCTGGCAGGGAAGCTCTGGGCATCCATCAGCCTGTTAATTGTGCTAATTAGAGAGTGTGGAGGTGTTAATTGGCAATCCCTGGTACCGTGCCTGTTTGTGGCGGGGAGGGGATGTCAATAAAACTGGATTGATGGCTTGGTGTGGTGCGTGCACCTCACAGGTTAGCAGCGAGTCAGGGATGTCAAGGAAATGTGACTGCTCAGATGAAGCAATTGTTAATTAAAAAGCAACAGTAATTAATATCCTCTCATTGCCATATGGTACTGCTAAAGGTTGGGGGATTCTTTACTCTAGTTGTAATTCTGTTTCCTTTTCTTTGTCCTGTGAAAGGTGCATGTTTAAGGAAAAGGCAGAGTGCTTATTCCGTGGAGTGGTTTTGAGCCCGAGATGGTGATTAGCAATCCATTTGTGCAGCCTCTGCGGCTCCTTCCCATTAGAGGGGTCTCCTCCCCTCCCCTCCCCTCTTAAGTAAAACTACCCTTTTCTACTTCATCTGGGTGTTGTATCCCTGTGGTGACTTTCTGGTCAGGGTCCCTGCCTTAATGCCTTGGGAAAGTCTGATCCTGATTAGACCCTCTGGATACCAGCATATGGAGAATCCCTGAAAGGCTGGATGTGTTTGAACTAGAACAGATGAAAAGCAGGAGTGGGGATGCTGCAGCTTGTCCCGTGTATACACAGGGATGCTTGAGTCGTGCAGCCGGGTTCTGCTCTTCCCAACACGGCTTCGATTATTTCAGCTCCATCCTGGCTGGAAAAGTGCTCATTCCCGATTTAAATCGAGTTTAGAGCGTTGCAGACACTGGCTCTGCTCTTTTTCTTGAAGGTTTTGTAAAACTTTTATATGAATGGAAATATTTTCATTATTATTATTACTTTCTTTTATGACTTCCCTTGCAGCGCTGGGAGCGCAGACACACCAGCGTCCCGCAGGGTTTGCGAACGGGAAGTCGAGTTTTACTAGACTTGGAGAGGGAACCCCTGGCCTGGTGTCCCGGGAATCGCCCGGCCGGACCCCAGCACGGCTCATCGGCTCCGGCATCCCGCCTCTGGCAGGGCCGGGGATGACAGAACGAGCCCATGGTCACAGCTCCTCCACCAGAAGAGATTTCCTCCTAATTCCCAATAGTTACGCTTCAATTTATGCCCCGAAGCCAGGAAAGTTTTATATCCTTTCCAAAACCTTTTTTTTCTTTCCCTTTTTTAATACTTCCTGTTGTAACTCTGGATATTCTTGTTCTCCGTATAAAAGTCAAATCGCTTTTGGAATCCTGCTGAGTTTCTGGCCGTGGCCGTGCCTTGTGACTGCCGGGCAGGGGCAGAGCCCGGCTTTCCCGGTGGGGCCGCTCGCCTGCTCGAAGCAGAAGGAAAAGGGGAAAAGAAACAGCAATAGTTCGATATTCCTGCAGGCTCTTGTTTGACTTGGGCAAGGGGAGAAGGAGCAAATGTAGGTTTTGAGGAGGAAAAGGTGCTTTCTTCCAGGTTTTTTTGCTCCTTATGTCAGCGAGCATCCCATCCTTTCCTGATCCTTTCTTGGGAAGCTGCTCCAACCTCGCCGCGCTCCGGCACCTCAGCTCAGGCACAACCAGAGCCCGGTAATCCCGTTACCACAGGCGCAAGTGTGCCGCCCCGCTTGGGTTTGGTAGC
>NW_009924702.1:0-1502 GCF_000696875.1 Nestor notabilis | reverse complement strand
CCGGCGGGAGGGAGCCGGCAGCTCCACATGGGAATTAATGTCAGTCATATACCCTGCGGAAATGACTTTTGAAATGCATATAATCTCCAACATGCAAATGAGAAGCTTGCTTCACCCTGTTTAATATGAATGATCAGCTTCTGAATAGCTATTATTACACGCCACATTTCAGCAATTATGTTGTTCGCAGTTTGTCTTTCTGTCTTTTGGGGTGGGGAGGGGGAAGACAGGGAAAAAAGAGAGAAGAAAAAGGGAGAGAAACAGTATTTCTTCTCCCGTCCCTCTTTCTTTATTCCCCTCCTGTTTCAGACTCGCCAGCCGGCTGCGAGCGGCAGTGGGGGGACGCCGATCCCACTCCGGCACCCGCGTGTGGGGAAGGAGCTGGATTGAATGAGGTCAAACTGTGTCCTGTGCTTTTCCATAGAGCAGAATGTGTGTTGGGAAGGAGGAAGAGCCCCTGTGCCCTGGCAGGGCTCCCTGTGACCCCGTGTGTGTCAGGGCTGGATGTGGCTGCAGGGGCTCAGTGGCTGGGGTTGGTGCTGGATGCTGCGGTTGTGTTTCCTCCAGTGTTAGCCTGGATCTGGGATTTTCTCCCAGGAAAGGGGCTGCTCAGGTTCCCAGCTAACAAGCTGCCTGCTAACCAGCCCAGAGGAGCAGACACTCTCCCTCTCATCGCCTCGAAGCCAAGCTCCCAGCTCTCCTGCAGCCAGTCGCACACTGGGGTGAGAGCGGCTTTCCCAGCCGGTGGCACTCTCGGTGCTGGTGCTTCCCTCCAGGTCCATGCGGTGCCTCAGGAGCTCATGTTGGCTGAGCTGAGCTCCAGCATCCTATGACCCTGCAAGCGTTGTGTTACTGCCTGGCGAGAGGGAAGCCTGGAATTGCATGAAATGAGGTGCAAGAGCTGCCACGTGCAGTGAAGCGCCCAGCTCGGTCCTTTGATGGCACCCAAGGGGTGCATGGAGGTGCCGGGGAGACAGGCAGGATTTTCCAGCGGGTGTTCCCTGGTGGCAAACTTCATGCCAGGGAAGTGCGGGTTTGCTGGGACTTTGTTGAGATTCTCCTGGTGAAATGCACGGCCTGGCTCCACGTGCCTGGTGAGCAGCCTCGCTGTCTCCAGCGCCTCAAAGTGAAGTGTTTTGGGATTCTGTGAGAAATGCCCGGATTCCTGGGCTTTTACGTCTTGCATCTGGCTGAGAGAAAGCTGAAAACATGGTATTTTCCGAAGGGATGGGTTGCACTTGTTTTCCTCAGTGTTGTACAGAGCTGGCAGCTCATGCTGCTGCACATTCGTTTTTTGGAGTCAATCGAATGTGGCTAAAACTGTCCAGGGTTTGACATCCCGTCCCTGCGTCTCCCTGCTGGACCTCGTGGGGATCGGAGATGGGGCATGTGGAGGTAGGGATGCCAACGAGGGGTTTCAGACTCTCTCCTCTTCCTCAGGTCCTGCTAGCAAGTCATGATGGTTGAATCTGCCTCGGAGACGATACGGTCCACTCCGTCCG
>NW_009924701.1:0-7642 GCF_000696875.1 Nestor notabilis | reverse complement strand
GGTTTAAATCATTAATGGAGATCAGCTGCTCACTGTGGTGATCTAACCCCTGCTCAGCTCCTGTGGATTGAAGGAAACTAAGGGAACAAAGCTGTCTGTCAACACAGGCCGAGCAGCCTCAGAGAAATCAGCTATAGAAACCAGTACCAAAGCAGAGTGAACGCCAGAAGGTCTGTGTGCTCTGGAGACCTTGACCAAAATAAGCTAAAGGTAATTGCAAATAAGCAGGACTTGTGTTCCGGACAACACAGGCTGCATATACGCTTCTTCCTCCCTCACTGAGATCTGTGCAGATGAATTACTGGTTATTTAATAGACTAGGTGCTTGCCAGTTCTGTGAACATGATTGTTTCACGTTAACAAAGTTGAAGTTGCCTGGTGGATTTAGAAATTGTTAAAGACAAAGATAGAAGATTGTGTGAATGCAGAATAAATTAAAAAGCCTACAGACTGTTTCTTTCAGTCAAGCCCTACCTATGGCCTGGGTACATCCCACAGATTTCACAAAAGAAATGTCAGTGCTTTTTCTTACCTTCCATTAAGTGTGAGTTGTTACACCCAGCAGCTCCAGGGAGATTTCCTCCATTTCCTCCAGAACAGTATCTTTAAGCTTCAATCCTTTTATCAAATAATAAACCTTAGCATATTAATTAACAGTCCTCAGGAGCCCGAGACAACCATTTCAAGACTGATAATCTCAGTGGGGCTTCAGTATCTTCTAAGGTCTGCTCAAAGCTTTGTATTTGTACCATTCACTTCAACTGAACAACAGAACTGCATGCGGATGATACAGAAGTAGCATAATAAGCAGCAGTAATTGGATTAATAACCCATTAGCACAAATTTAAAGTCCCAATGGTTATTACTAGGAGTAAAGAGAGGGGTTGGCATTCTTCACATTAGTAAATGAATCAAACGCTGGCACCAAGAAACAGGAAAATTATTCCTGCAGATGAGTGATTTTGTGTTCTCATTTCTGCAGGCAGCACTCACCAGTGAGGGAACCGTTTATTACCTCCACTTTCAAGCACGTCTGTGCCCTGTATTAACCCTGGAATAAGCAGCACAGGCAGGTGCTATAGCCTGTTTACAAACAGGCTTCACACCATCACACACTGGAGACCAAAGAAATCAGATTGGTCTAAGCTGCTTTAATGCCTGGCATTTAGATTCTCATATAAAAACTACAGACTTACTAGGTTTTTCCCACCCCAGTTTCGACTATGGTTTTGTTCTCAGACCAGAAAAGCCATGGCTTCTTCCTTTTCACCCTTCCTGCTTCCAAGATGCCTAGAAAAATCCCACAGACTAGTTCAGGAATTAAAGAGGGCGCTGCTTTTACTGGAGTTCTCCTTTACATCTCAAGCACTTCCCATTTCAAAGGCTTTTTTTATATAGCCTGCCCATCTTCTCGTGTGGACCTGCCTATGGAAAAAGGGGCCCCAGCTCCCCCATCTACCTGAAATACAGGAGCTGACACTGTTTGCCAAGCCTCCCCCAGGTCCCATCTGACAACCCACTCATATCTGCTGGGCGTTAGGGAAAAGCCATTTGCCATACTGTGGGTCATGAAGCCTCTCCCTATGGAAACCAGAAGCCCAAGCAGCACATCCAGCTGCTTTAAAGATGCATGAGCACTGGTGGCCCTTGACATTTGTCAAGAGAAAGAAAAGTCGTGGGGATTCAGCCAAATCAACCGTAAATGGCAGGTGTCCTGGTACCTTTCTCAGACACCTTTGAAACTGCTCAGGAAGTTTCTCCCTCCCCACACAGTTTTGTCACTGTCATCTCTTGTTACCTGCTGGCTTGCAAAGCTGTGCTTGATGAGGCTGCAGGAACTGCCAGCAATGACCTCACTGAAGCTTGTTACAGAATTGAGGTCTGGGCTTGGCACAGCACTGGCTGAATTTGCAAAGAACAGCAAATACCCCCTTCATGGACAAGGAGCGAAATACTGGTACCTTCAGTTCTCTGCCCACATCAGGAAAGATCCATAATCAAACCTTACCAGCTGGTGCTCTTGTTCTTAGCCTTAAAAACAAAAGTATTCAGGAGCATAGGAACTGGATGAGTCACACAGTCTCCCCCATTTAACACATCCCTAAGGCCAAAATATCAGGAATGCAGCAAGCAGGAGGAATTGGAAAGCTCAGAGTTGAAGCAGTCCAGATCTTGAGCTCATTGGTTTGTAGGCTGTATACTCATTTACTGATAACCAAAAAAGGTTCACAGTGTGGAGAGAGGGCTAGCATAAGAAACCTGGAGATAGACCACAGTTTTAAAGACTGCTCTGTAGAGAGGAAAAAAAATAGAGGAGAGAGGAAAAAAAAGTACCTCTAAGAACTCAGCTGTGCAGCCCACACAGTATGCTGCAGACATCAGCACCCGTTTATCAAGATCTGTTATAAGAACCTGGTGCTGTTTTACCTTGCAGGTCTGACAGCTCATGCTTCATACCCATGAGCACGATCCAACTCTAAATTAACCCCCAGAGCACACTTCCTCAAGCGTGTTTCCACCACATCACCAACAGCACTTCACACCTCCTACCACCCCCCAAACCCCTTGTGACCTGTTAAGTACCTGCAAAGAGGCTGCTTGAGGACAGAGAAGCATTCTGCATTCCTGTACCAGCTCAGCAGAACCATTTTCAGGTATCAAATCTCTCCAGGTGGTACCAAAGTACAGTCTCTTCACCCTTTTGCTCTTTAACTGACAGAGTTGTTTAAGTGGCAGAGATGCAAAGAGATCTACTGGATTAACTGCAGAGCTCTCCATCAGCCTTCAAAAACGCTTTAAAAAAAGTGAACATCAAATACTTTCTCTCATTGCTTAGATATTCCCAATCTGCATATACCTAGAAGCCTCACAGCAGAAATCCCTGAATCTCCCCATATCATAGTAAGACAAACAGCTGCTAAACTACAGCAACTGGATAGGGAAAAAAAGAGGTGCTTTTCTAATTAAAAGATGCAGATGCTGCTAAACCTTTCAGCCTTTTTGCACTGTTCCTGTCCACACAGATGTGGATAATGCTGCCACCAGCCTCCTGCATAGACCTGGAAGTGTCACCATCGAGCTTTAGTTTTCAGATGTCCCAAGTCATCCTGAGGATGTAATTGTTGCAACACTTATTAGGGAATCCTCATAAAACTCAAAATTAACAATTCCGAGGTCTTCTGTTGAGCATTCCAGCAATATCCCCAAGGTAAGTATTATTTTACAGAGGCAGCACGGGCAGAAGTTCGAGCTGTGCAGCAGCAGAACGGATTAGCCATGTCCTTGCTTGTCCTTAGCCACTGAGCTCCATAATGCTCTAGTATTTAGGCAGCAGCACTGGTGGCAGACATCCAGCCTTCGCTATTTGGCAGGGCAATGAGGCAGAGCAGCCGGGGAAGGGGAATGCTACAAACACGATCCGAAGCTGCCACCTAGTGCTTGCTCTGGACCAGAGGCAGAGCAGCCTCAATTAGGCGACAAGCACCGAAGGGTATTTCTAGTTCCCAGGAAAAGATTGAGCAAAGGATTTTTCCTTTTGCCTGGGGCGAGCAAGAGAATTTGCAACGTTATAATTAGATTCAGGGACAATTAGGGCTGACATTTTGCTTTTTCATCCTTTTAAAGAATTACAGCACTGTGGTTCAAGCAGCTCTAATACAATACAAATACAATAGATATACACAATATGCATAACACAGATCTAATATAGCACCAGACATCTGAGAGGATGCTCCGAGGAAAGCATCACATCCATTCTGTACAGAGAAAAGTGATTGCCTGCATCTGGCTTAGCATGTCCACCTCTAACCACTGGCCTGGGATCTTCACCAGCATCATACTGGGCTCCCTGTACACCTCCCCCCCCCCCCCCGGCAGAGATGATGCAAGACTCACCTTTCCATGGGATCCTGCAGGGCAGCAATGTTGACAGAGCCACTGTGAACAACACCAGGCAATCTATTTATATAGGAATGCAGCACAGAAGATATGCTGAAGAGGAAGGTTAAGTCCTGCTTGGATGGTGTAAAGAGCAGCGGCTGAGGGGGAGATAACAGGATGTTGCAACCATTCTGACTGCCCTGGCACAATGAAATGAGCCAGCTGTGGCTCTCCAGCTAGACCCAATTCATTCTGGAGAAAAACAAGCTAATGCACACACTCCTGAATGACTGATCTGTTTCAAAAATTTATTGAAATATAAAATATTTAATAGAAAACAATCCTGGAGCCTCCTCAGAGGAAGAGCTCACTACAACAGGCATAATAAAGGGACCAGCAGAACACACGCAGACAGTGAAGACACTGCTTGCCCATGGCTCCTGGCTCATGTGGACATCATGCCACCTCCAACCTCATACCCTTCAGCCACAAACAGCCAGACCCAAAATGTGGTTAGCAAAAGTGTGGATATTCCTGTTCTCTACAGACTAAGACTGTATATCACAGGTACAAGAGAGAAAAAGAGCTCTCAATCAGAGGGCACGCTGGCAAATCTGTATCACAGTAAAGGCAAATCAAAACCATTTAGAAAGCTTTGGGGGAGAGGGAAGCATCACAAAACACATCCCTTCCTCTCTATCACTCTGCACGATATTCAGGGGCACTAGACACAGCAACAAGTGCTATGGGATATGTCCCAGTTGTCCCTGCATCTTCACAAAGGTCAGATACCAATTTTTCAGGCTACTGCACTAAAAGGCTGTTGTACTTAAGCACTGCTTAGTACTACTGTACTAAAAGGGCTCAAGACGTATCCCAGGAGTTAAAATGAGGAATTCTGGTGGTTTCTGAAGCATGGAATGAATGTTGGGGACTAGAACACTGAAAAAAAGAAATCATAAAATACTGGGAATCAAACGCTGCCACGCTGGGACTTCAAATGACTGCTTCTGGCCATGTGCCCTATCCCTCCAGATCCAGCAACCTGTGTTGGGTCTCCAGAACGATCTCCTCCATCACCTCCGGTTTGAGAATGTCCTTGATCTGCAGTGGAAAGAAAAGTAACATTGGCACCAAAAATCAACTACTACTTTTGCACACTCCCTGGGGACGGAGGTCCCTGACACATAGCAATGAGCAGTGAATTTAGAGGGTCGTGGTCAAATAAGACTATGGAAGAAGGGGGGAAGTTCATATTGTCACTTACTACCAGGATGCTTTGGAAAGCCAAAAGGAAGCCTCACCACCTAACTTCAGCAACTGAGGAGGCCTTTCCATTCCCTCCCCACAGCATGGAATAAAGTAAACACCACCAGTTTCTGTACCTGATGAGGAAGGGATGCTTCATAGCAATATAGGACGCTGGTGTCAAAGAGCATCAACTTATGAGTAACCAGAGCTACAATGCAGTTTCGGACCCGTGAGATCACCTCCCGGTCAGACATGGAAACAGGCTGAGGAAGGACAAAGGAAAAGAGATTAATACACAGGGAAATAATGCAAGCCTACTGTAAAAAAAGCTTTGCCATGAACCTAATGCCAAATCTGGAAAGTCTCAGATTGTTCACGTGCCTCTGACTACGTTAGACTAAGAAAACATCATTGGGAGGAGAAGGCCGATCTTCCCTGAACCCTCACCTCCAAGTTGGTGGTGAAGCCCCCCGTCTCTTCATCTCTCTGCTCTGAAGTTGGATAGATCCAGATGTAACCGTTGTTGCCGAGGATCACAGATGCACCACAGGGCAGGTCATGGAAGTGAGTCTTCTGGCGTTTCACAAGAGACGGAGAGACCTGAACGAGCACACCCTGGGAAAGCTGAAGAGGAGACCATGAGACTCAGCGTGAGAGATATGAGCCACCACAGATCACATCAAGTCACCGACATGCACTCCGTTCCCAGTCTAGGAACCAGTCAATTTTAACACCTTTTCCTGTGGAACAATGAATATAAAACCTGCCTGCCTCTGGGAGTGCTGCTGCGAGGATTAGTTAATGCCTGAGCAGCCCTTTGAAGATGAAGAATACTCTAAGTGCTTGGCACAAATGTTAATAATATCTTGATCATAACTACACATCAACCATCCCTGCAGAAAAACGAGGAGTGAGAGGCCCAATTTAGCAGAACATTTTCCTTCTTAATCCAATCACTGTCCTTCGCCCTTTGTGCAATAAGAACACTTCCCTTTCATCTTTTAAGTGCTAATACCCTTGGTCTGGTAATCCCAAACTGCAGCCTGCACTCCAACGGCCCCTTGGCTTATTTCAGTGCACAAAACCAGAGATAAATGCCAACTGCATAAAGCCTAAAATAGAGCCCTGGAGAGAAAGAAAGAAGTCACAGGGGCAATGGCCCACAGAAAAGCAGTGATGAAGTTTGAGTCAAAAGATTTCTCCCCAGGGCTTAATTCCCAAGCGGACAGTGGGGGAAACAGGCTTTGCAGGATGTAATTGTGGACTGGGAGAACAACAGCTCAAAGGGGCAATTCAAGGGCACTTCCTCTGCTTTGGGGAAACTCTACTTGGTGTAACCACAGAGGAGCTAATATTCTTCCTCCGTCTGCAGGAACGAGTTACAACAACATTTGCTCTACTCCAAAGCTGTTCTCTTAAAAATCCCTCCAAAAGGATGTCACATGGAGCAGATTTAGGCCAAGATCAAGTGCTTTTGAACAACTTACCTTCCCGTATTTCAGACTCCGGGTGTGCAGCGATAATGCCCCATCAGCAAATACAGACTGCACCTCTGCCTGTCAGTGCCACTTAAGGAAACAAAGTCCCTAACGCTGCCCAGTGCCACCAGCCACTGGCTGCCTGCAGCAGAGATCTCTCACTACCACCCAGGCTCGTTACCACCTCCCCATGCCCTTGGTTCTTCTGAGTGCAGGCAGTAGAAGGATACACTGATGAGGTCCCCTTCCTGCAGACAGTCCCTCATTGCAAGCTCATCTTCTATTGATCTCCTTCTCTGAAATCACAGAATCACAGAATCACAGAATCAACTAGGTTGGAAAAGACCTGTATGATCATTGAGCCCAACCATCAGTCCAGGACTGTCAAGCCCAAAACTGAATCGTGCCACTAAGGGCAAACTGATCTCCTCTCATGGCCGCCCCTGCTCTCCACCCATGATTTTCTTGCACAATGCAAGAGAAGTTACGAGTAGCTCTGAAGAGAAAACATCAGTTAACACACTGCGGGGGGACCGCTGGGTGCCAAGCAAAATGCAGTCCGGCTGCCAAAGGCACATCTTCAGATCACTGAAGTGTTTATGTCCAAATAACACCGAGAGTTAAACATACTGGAGCAATGCAGACCCCCTCCCAAAGCCCAACACTACCCTTGCGTACTGTGTGAAGGGCGCCAGAGCTCCCATGCAAGCAGGAGACCACACGGCTCTGGCGCCGCTCTGCGTGAACTACACTCACCAGTTCCCCACCAGGTAAGTTTATAGACGACAGCAGCAGGACTGAATCTTTTTTTTTCCCATCGCTTGTGCTGAACCTGGGGAAGGAAGAATAATCTGTTGATACACACTTAAAAGTTAACAGCAGCAGAGCGGGGTGTCCCGCAGCCAGCCAAGGACATCTCCTACTTCAGGCTTCATAGTCTGTATAAATATGAACTCAGGATTTCAGAACCATTATCAGAGTCAGCTCTGCTCAGTGCCTCCAGCCTCACAGAATCATAGAATGGTTTGGGTTGG
>NW_009924700.1:233-2592 GCF_000696875.1 Nestor notabilis | reverse complement strand
GTCCCTGCCCTCATCCCAAGGCCAGGGCTGGAGAAGGGCAGCTGGGCCCTGAGGGTGAGTCTTACTGCACGCTGGCAATGACCAGCTCCTCCTGCAGAAGGCGGCACCTCTCACTTCTCTTGCAGCCCTGGGTCAGCCGCACATCCATGCTCAGCACCAGCTCGTGTCAGTGAGAGCCTCCCTGCAGAGCCCAGAGTGGTGGCATGAGCAAAGCCACTGCTGCGGGGCCCCACTGCGGCTTGTGCTCCCAAGCTGCATGTGAGGGGAGCCCACCCAGAGCCACAGCAGCAGTTTTCCTGGCCCATCCTGTTGGGACAGGAGGACTCTGGCCCTGCATCAAGGACGCAGCCCATCCAGGCACAGGGAGAATGGCAACAAGGTGCTGGTGCCAGTGCTGGTGCAGTGCTGCTTGGCCTCCTCCCAGTACTGCTCCTGGCCGGTACAGCTCTGTCCTGCCAGCACTGGTGGCTGTTGGCTCCAACTGACCAAGCTGCCAACCCCAGTGCAGAGAAGGTGGGTCCTGGCAAGGCATTGGCCTGGGGGTTCTCTCCACTGTGGCCACATCTGGCTTGCCATTGGAAGCCCAGAAGAGAACACAGCAGAGGGAAGGACCACCTCCCTTCACCTGCTGCCATGCTGTGCCCACTGCAGCCCAGGATGCAGTCAGCTGCCTTCACCCCAGGAGCATTTGGCCAGCTCTGTATTGCTCAGCCCCTTTCTTCAGCTGGTCAAGGTGCCTTTGGTTGGCAGCATGGCCCTCCAGCACATGAACTCCTCCTCCCAATTATGTGCTAACTGCAAGCTGTCCAAGGGTACACTCTGCCCCATCATCTGGTTCACTGAATGTGAACAATACCTGCAGAGTACCGTGCAGGGGGAAAAGACATGCACCTGGATGTGAGACAGCTTGTTCACACAGGTGGTTCAGAAATGCAGGAAGAAAACCATGGGCTTAAGGGGTTTTTGGTCTTCCTGACTTAACTGGTCCTGACCACATTCTTAATGATAATTTTTATTCTTTTATCAAGCAAAATGAACAGCCTGCACCTGCTTGGACATTTTCTAGTGTTAGAGAAAAATGCTATAAAACACAGTTCTAGAGAACAAGAAACAACAATACCACTCAAAACACCAGAAGGCTCAGTGATGGGGTTGTCTTGGATCCCTGGGAATGGGATAGTCTCTGGAGCCAGAACAAGAGCTCTAAAGACTGAAAAGCTCCATCCAGGTGCTGTGTGCTGAAGTAGACAGCTAGGAATAAAAGTATTTCTAACTGTCTGTAGCTGGAATTCAATGCAGATTTTTCTTTGCAGGAAATAACACTTTATAACTGGTCTGCTCCATCATCTCTGCTGACATTACCTGCAGGATGAATGTACACTGCCAAAAGAGGTAGACCTGTCGCTTTTCTTTTCCCTTATTTGTTGACCACTGACCATCACAGTCTACCACTGAAGTAAATGCTCATTTTCTCAAGTTCAGTTTGAAGGATGCCTGTCAGCAATCTCTTAACTCTTTCCATTTATGTAGCACATCAACTGGGTTAAACTTCTGTTCTTAAGACAACATGTAGCAGCATGATCTCTTGCCCTTATCAAGAAGCATTATCCATGAAAATTTGTGAAGACATGACAATCAAATGGATTTCATTTTTCTTGATATATGTGAACCTACCACTCCATCTCTGTGAGCAGAGATGTAAAGTGTACACTGTACTTGAACTTCTACAGATGCAAGCCTGTCCTCAGATGAAATTATCTATCTACATCTGTTTATACCACCTGAGGATACTGGACGTTCAGTCCATCTGACCAATGCTGTCTATATTCATTCATCACTTTCACACTCACATCTCCACTGTTTTATTCTTTGGTCACCAAATACTACCACATTTATGTGTCATTACTCACGGAAAGTCAGGAGAGAGTTTAAACTCCATTACTAGACTTCTTTCAGTTGCTCAACCCAAGTTCTGAACAGAAATTTAAGTTTGCCAGCCTGTGATAAATAGCTCCATTTCAGAATATCAATCCCTTAATCAAACATCCCCTAACATGCAGTGTCCTGTATTACAGATCCAGATACAGCCTCGGGCAGTGACATTTCGTTTTACAGCGCACAAATGAAGGCTTGAGTCATACATGAACAAACGCATACTACTACACTAATTGAGACAGAAAGGGAACCAGGGAGGTCACTCATTTCCTCCCTACTAGCAGGGAACAAGATGTTTCTCCCGGCTTCTCGGGGTTTCCGAGTGACACTGTGCAAGTAGAAAGTGCTTTTCTTCCAGAATTTGTTAATAAATGCCTGAAGAATCTGCAGTCGCGACCAAAACGGGCCACCTTACTAACTCGCT
>NW_009924700.1:0-202 GCF_000696875.1 Nestor notabilis | reverse complement strand
TTACAACCCCGCTAATACAACAGCTGCCGCTTCTTCTTGTTCTTTCCCCCAGCGCTGAGGAGATGCACACGGCGGCGGGTGCCGAGGGCCCTGCGAGCAGCCCGGGGCAGGCGGCGAAGCTGTGTTTTCACCTGAACTTCCTTGTGTAGCACCGCGCATTCCCACCACTGCAGCGCCAAGACGCTGCGCCGGGAGATCGACG
>NW_009924699.1:0-239 GCF_000696875.1 Nestor notabilis | reverse complement strand
ATTGATGTGGAGGAGTGTGGGGGAGTTGGGAGCACAAGGCAGGGGAAGGGCGCCAGCCTGGGGCAGGGGCCCTGGGGACACAGAGCCCATTCCTACCTTCACCCTCCATGGGGGACTGGATATGCAATACCTCATCCCTGCCAGGTTGGGACGGGGCATTCAGGGGCAGAGCACCCCAAAGGCTCTACCCAGGCTCAGCCCTCCTGCCTGATGCTGCCCAGAGCCGTGAAGCACACGCA
>NW_009924698.1:1896-2117 GCF_000696875.1 Nestor notabilis | reverse complement strand
TACAGGTACGGTTGTCCCTCTGGCACCACCACACCATCCACAGAGATGTTCTGTCCCCGGGCCAGCACCGTGTCCACCCCAAAGGTCATGTGCAGTGCCTGCGGTGGCATGGCATCAGTCAGGGCTGGGGCTGTCAGCCACACATGGCCAGGGACACCACAGCCACACCAGGCCACATCACAGGGCCGTGGCATGCCATGGGGACAGACCAATAGCCACGC
>NW_009924698.1:1513-1803 GCF_000696875.1 Nestor notabilis | reverse complement strand
GCAGCTTCAGCCAGGCTGGAGGTGCACTCGCCCGAGAAGTGGAAGTGTGTCCCGTCGAAGGTGCGGTAGCGGGACCCAGCCCAGGCCATGCAGCCAGCCCAGAGGCCCCGGTGATGGGCGGCCGCTCCATGCAGGGACACAGCAGGCAACGGCCGTGGGGACACCTCTCCTGCAGCAGGGAGGTGAGACCGCTTGGGAAACACCCCATGGGACCCACGAGCCCCCCGAGACCTTCAGACCCACCGGCAAGGGGCAGGCTGGGGGAAGGGGAGCAGGGGGCGACCGGGGCG
>NW_009924698.1:423-1410 GCF_000696875.1 Nestor notabilis | reverse complement strand
GAGGTTGCGGCTGCCTGCATTGTCCTGGCACTGCCATGCGCTGTAGCAGTGCCCCAGTGAGCCTTCACCTGCGGCACAGGGAAGCACCTCATCTCCATTGGTGATCACTGGGGACAATGGCATGGTGGTACCACCGCGGCTCGACACCCAACCCTACCTTCGGTGCAGTGAGGCCCACTCCAGCCCTGGCAGCAGGTGAGCACTGTGCGGTTCCACACCACTGGCCGCATCTCCGGAGGCCTGCAGCATCAGGCATAAGGTGTATAGCATAGGGATGGGTCCCCCAGTGTCCCCCCCATACTCTGCACCACGCATCTCCACCAGTGCTCACCGGTAGATGTAGCAGAGCGGGGTGCCGGAGCTGGGCTGGGGCTCACCACGGTCCCCACCATAGACCTGGCGCATTCGGTCCCGGTCGATCCTCCATCCTGCCAGGCTGTAGTGGTAGAGGCTCGCACAGGGCACCACATCCTCGCGCCGCGGCGTCACCTCCTCCTCCACTGTCTCCTGCACCATCTGCTTGCACCATCGCCTGTGGAGCACCCCAGCACTCATCATACCCCCAAACCGAGCTGGGGATAGTGTTCCCACACTGTGCCTCATCCCCGTGGGTGGTATGGGGCTGTGGCACCGAGGACTCACCCAGTGGCTGCTTCCAGCACAGCCACACACAGCAGCAGGGAGGCCAGGACTACACTGGGAAGCCAGGATCGGTGTGCCATGGCCATGCCACCACAGCTACCTTGGCAAAGGGGGATCTGTGTTACCCCTGGAGGACCCCCATGAGGGCATCCCAGCAACATGTCCCTGGATCTCACCAGCAGCCCCCCAATACTGCCCCTCTTACCTGAGGGATCCCCACTCTGTCCTAGCTGGCTCTGGCACTACCACCCCCCTGGCCCCAGCACTGCTGCCCCATTTATGGCATGGAGCTGGTCCGTGGGCCCAGCTGTGGGGCTGGTGATTGGGCCCCACTGCTGGGTGGGG
>NW_009924698.1:0-326 GCF_000696875.1 Nestor notabilis | reverse complement strand
GTCATTGGCCCCAGCTGGTGGTTGGGGTGGGGGGGGGAGGCCATGGGAACCCCCATTGCCCGGTTTCCAGGGTGAAGCCTCCAGGATTGTGCCAGGACAGTGGATCTGGAGCCCCCCCAGCAGCTCAGCCCAGTGGGGCCACATCCTGGATCCGGCACATCTGGGATTAAAGATTAGGGGCACAGATGTGATATCCACAGGCTAGCGCCCCCCCTCCCCAGCAACGCCTGGGGGTGCCCTGGGCCCTGGGACAGAGACCCCTAAACCTGCCCTACAGGGTCAGGGACATGGCTCTTGGCTCCTGCTGCCCCATGGCTGCCGTGGGG
>NW_009924697.1:0-3714 GCF_000696875.1 Nestor notabilis | reverse complement strand
TATATAATATATATATATGAAATCCAACAGTTGAGAGCCCTGACATTGTAGTTTTGCTGCCACATGTGCAAGGTGAGTGGTGCTCCCATCTTTGAAGTCCTGGGGTTTAGTGACCTTCTCCCACACAGTGTTAAGCAGATGCACAACTGTTTTGACTAGCTGGCACCTCAAGTTTGTATTTTTTATGCCATCTGTGCCTGCTGCCTTGCCCTGGGACATCTGTTCAGTATCTCTTAGAGCATCTGCTCTAAGTGTTGGTGCTGCTGCTTGAAAGAGGCTGTGGGGCTTCATTTGGCACTTGATCATGGCTGACGGAAGTTGTAAAGTCAGAATGAGAACTCTGCTTTATTTATGTTAACATGATGAAGGGGAAGATTGCCAGAATTGAATGCAAAAAGTAGCTTTGCTTTAGTTCTTAGAGCTTGTATTGGAGCATTTAATCAGTATTGTGCTTACCAGATGGTGCCCTGTCTTCGCTGTGGGATGTTTTAGTGTCTTAGGATAGGCATTAGCTCCATAAAGTTCAGGGAAATAAAAAAGTGCTGCATACACTGAAGATATGCAGAAGGACATGTAGCCCAATGCTTTTCTTGGGGTTTTATCTTACACGTAGTCTGCGAGCCCTCCCTCCTTTGGCCACTTCCAGAACCTAACAGCAGTAAAACCTTTGAATGGAACATGGTGATGTTTGTCACAAGTTAAGATCACTCCTGTGTTTGATACGATGAATAGATAAATATGTATCTTTAACGTAAATGGTGGATTAAGCCATTTTCAGCTTATAGAAATACTTTGCTTTTTGTGCTTCAGCTGTCTTACATGTTGTTATTTAATGTTGATAATGACTTTTCCGGTTTTGTTGGTCATTACATTCACAGCAGCTGTTTCCAACTTAAATATTCATTATGGTTGTGAATAAAAGAAGGAGAGGCGAGAGAAACTATTAAACATCCCTGAGTCAGGCTTTATCTTCTCATAACAGAATTTTTGTGTGAGGTATAAGGGATTGCGGAAGTGTTGTCAAGCATCTAGGATTGATTGTGAAATAGTATTGTCCTTCTGTAAAGCCCATTGCATGATCTTAAAATATCCCAGCTTCTGTGATACGCATAAAATTACTCTGAATTTAGCAACATGGTTGTGTTTTACGCACTGGGATTTGAATGAGAGGCTGCAGACAGAGCTAGAAAAAGCATTTCAATTCCATAATTGTATAAAAGAAACCAACAGTAGCATACATGGGTAGCAAATCTTGCAATTAGAGTAGTGGCAAAGTTTCAGCCAAGGTCAGATTGTGTTGCTGGTCCCTAACCAGTGACCTTTCTTAATATGTGTGTTCTGAGAATTTAATCTGTCAAAAAGCATGTTACTTTTGATCACACCTGGTTAAAAATGTATATCAAAAGAAAAGAAATACTCGTTGAGAAATACCAACTAAAACAAGAAACCATCACTTGGTGCTAACAAGTTGACAAGTAGGTTACTGTCTCTCATCTCTCCTGGAAAAAGGTCTTGAGAAGAGTAAGAGGGGGCTCACTAGAGCAGAAATAGACATGAGGCTTCATGCAGATGCATTAGGAGTCTGGTATTTACAGAAATAAAGCTCCTGCTAGCGTATCAAGGCAGTGACTATCTGGAAACTTGGCTTTTTTTGATAAACTTTGATGTAAAAGCTATTTACAGATTTTTACTGTTGAGAATTTCAAATATTTACTTGCGATGTCCATAGAATGTGGGGTTTTGATGAAAGGAAGAATTTGATTCTGACTTGAAAGATTTTGCAAGATGATTTATGGTTGGACTTGATGATCTTGGAAGTAGTTTCCAACATAAAGGATTCTATAATGCAGAAGCAGAACCAGTTGTAGTACTCGGGGGTCTCACTTGGGCTTTTAATATGGATCTCATGGCAACATTGAAAGTTCACACATGCATACTCATGATACCTTTATTTAGGCAGTCCCAGATGATGCAATCCTGTAGGGAACCTGTACTGGTTCAGTTCCAGTGTTTTCTTGTTCCTCACAAAACACTGGGAAGAACCTACCTATTAGAAATTAGTTCAGTTTCTTGCCTCTTGTATGCTAGTTTAATATCCCCCTGGCATTTTCCTGTTGGTTTATAGAAGATAAAAACTTGTGCAATGGCATTTCAAGTCAAAGATGAGATAGATATTAAAGAATCATGGAATGGTTTGGTTGGAAGGGACCTTAAAGCTCATCCAGTTCCAACCCCCTGCCACGGGCGGGGATCCCTTCCACTACACCAGGTTGCTCCAAGCCCCTGTGTCCAACCTGGCCTTGAACACTGCCAGGGATGGGGCAGCCACAGCTTCTCTGGGCACCCTGTGCCAGTGCCTCAGCACCCTCACAGGGAAAACCTTCCTCCTAATGTCTAATCTAAATCTCCCCTCTGTCAGGTTAAAGCCATTCTGCCATGTCCAAAGCCCCACTCCAGGTTTCTTGTAGCCTCTTCAGGTATGGGAAGCTGCTCTAAAGTCTCCCCTTAAGGAGCCTTCTCTTCTCCAGGCTGAACAAGCCCAGCTCTCTCAGCCTGTCTCCAGAGCAGAGCTGCTCCAGCCCTCACAGCATCTCCATCCCTTCCTCTGGACTTGCTCCAACAGCTCCATGTCCCTCTTGTGTTGTTGCCTCAGAGCTGGACACAGGACTGCAGGGGGAGATCTCCCCAGAGCACAGTAGAGGGGCAGAATCTCCTCCCTTGACCTGCTGCTGATGCTCTGGGGATGCAGCCCAGCACACGGTGGGGTTCTGAGCTGCCCCCCCCCAAAAAAAAATCCATTTATTTTCTCTGTCTTTACTAATTACTTTCTCACAGGTTGATCATTTCTTGCCTAAGCATATGTTTTTCCACTCATTTGTCCTCCAGTCCACAATTTGCAGATTAGAACTTGAGAGCAGAGCAGGGGTATTTATTTCCAGGAGTGGATGGCCTTTATGTCATTGCTTTTGAAGAGGCTTTCCTTCAGTGTCTGGTGGGAGGAGGAAAGTTTATACAGTCCGGTGGCACTTTGCAGTGCACCAGGTGTATGTGCATAAAAATGTTAGCACTGGTTATTACAGTAAGTGTTAATTCTCTATTATATAGAAGTATAATAGTAAATGAAGTAACTATTGACACTAAAGCTTGTCAGATGAGAAACTCCATTGCTTTGCAATTCCGTGTGCTGCTTAAATAATAGAGCAGAGCTGTGATAAAGTACAGGATCTGACTGATCTTTCAGGGCTGCGCTCTTGCCATTTGATTAACAAACCAACCAGTGTGTGTAGGTGATTACCCAGTCCCATCACCTAGCAGAGATTATGGAGAAGGACTGCAGGAAGCCGTGTGCTTCCTGCAACAGGAGCTTGTCTTGCTTGTGGGGTCTTCAGCTTCTATAATCAACCATGTAATATATTTATACAAATATTTTATATGCGGGAAAGATAGTAGAATCTTATGTAGTTCTCCCTCATTTTCTTTTCCTTAAGTTTTTGGCCTCACTGCTGATTATCTGAACAAGAAAGTGAGTCACTTTAATGACAGTCTCTTGAATGACTTCCTTTTATGCTTTGGTGGCAATTATGAAACGTTGAACTTTGTAAGTATGACATGACTGACAGTACTTGTCCTTGTCCTTTCTGGCTTGGAAACACCAGCAGCATCATCTTCTTGATATTGACTGTGCTGTTATTGAGCACAGTAACAAAATATTAT
>NW_009924696.1:939-1189 GCF_000696875.1 Nestor notabilis | reverse complement strand
CCCCTCGGGGCGGCCCAAGCCCGCCCTCCCAGGGCAAGGCACCCGGGGTCACCCTTCTCAGTCACTTACTGGACCTTGAGTTACTTCCCCCCTACCCCCCTTCTCGCTTCCGTTGCCGATTATTTTCTTTTTAACACGAAAAGAGCATCCCCTCCCCTCCGGGACGCAACAGTCCGGTCCCAAGCGTGGGGACCAGCGGAGAAGCGCTTGTTCCGCGACGGGGCCTGCCGCTCGGCCCCTCCGGGGCCCC
>NW_009924696.1:0-886 GCF_000696875.1 Nestor notabilis | reverse complement strand
TCTTCTCTTCTCTTCTCTTCTCTTCTCTTCTCTTCTCTTCTCTTCTCTTCTCTTCTCTTCTCTTCTCTTCTCTTCTCTTCTCTTCTCTTCTCTTCTCTTCTCTTCTCTTCTCTTCTCTTCTCTTCTCTTCTCTTCTCTTCTCTTCTCTTCTCTTCTCTTCTTTTCTCTTCTCTTCTCTTCTCTTCTCTTCTCTTCTCTTCTCTTCTCTTCTCTTCTCTTCTCTTCTCTTCCTTCCTCTTCTCCCTTCTCCCTTCTCTTCTTTCTCGCCCTTCTTTCCACCCAAGTATTAAAGGCAGAGAAACCCTCTAGCCTGATTACCCTCCAGCCCAAAAAATAGAAAGGAAAAGAAAAAAGAGGTGTGTGGGGAGACACCCCAAAGCACTTTGGGAGGGTGGGGGGCACCGTTTTTGAGCCACCCCAAAGCACTTTGGGGGGGTGGGGGGCACCGTGCCCTGCAGAATGGAGCCATAGTTTTTGCTTGCTCTGCTGCTAAAACGTGGCTTCTTCCCCGAGCGTCTGGCTCTGGGGAAAAGGAAAAAATAAAAATAAACCAATTTTTTCTTTTTTAAGAAAGGTAAAAAGAAGGGAAATATAAAAAAGGAAGAAATAAACGGGAAGGAGGAAGGGAAAAACCGACCCACGAGATTAAAAACCACCAACAAAACAAGCCCTGACCGTGCATGGAGATGGCAACCACACGTACCTCACTGTGCCCGGAGCACGCCTCGCGCGCACGTGTGGCCGGGGAGAGGTTTGGGGGAAGCCTGTTACGTCTTCATAGCAGGCAGGAAACGTGTGCGAGTTTCTGAAAACAAAGGGGAAAACTTAAAAGGCCGTGCGGGGTTTGGGGAGGTCTGGCCGGAGCCGAGCGGAGCGTCTGCAGCCC
>NW_009924695.1:0-2532 GCF_000696875.1 Nestor notabilis | reverse complement strand
TGTTCTGTGCACAGAGCGTTTCTGCCGGAGGATTTCCAGGTCTATAGCGATGACCAAGGAGGGCTCACGAAAGCCGAACCTGCACACGTGGAGGTAACGGTCGTGCCCCGTGTGCTGTGTGTACCCCGTGCTTCTGAACGCAGAGGAGGCGGCTTCCCCTGCTCTGCCCCAACACGGTGCCACCAGCAACTTCTCAAGGCACTAAACCCATAGAATCATGGAATGGTTTGGGTTGGCAAGGACCTTAAAGCTCCTCTAGTTCCAACCCCCTGCCATGGACAGGGACACTTTCCACTAGACCAGGTCGCTGTCCGACCTGGCCTTGAACACTGCCAGGGATGGGGCAGCCTGTTCCCAGGGAGCACAGGTAACAGAGCCAGCGGTGCTCAAACCTCCGCGGCTGGTGCTGTGTGGCCGGGGAAGGTGGGTTCCCAGCATTGGCTGTAGTGTTGTGCTTCTCCCTGTTGTGTGTCCGTTCCCTGTGGGATCAGGGACTGTGGCGCTACCCAGGTCTCTGGGAAGAGGGCACTGAGCCATTGATGTGGCTTTACTGCTTCCAGCGGGACTGCTTCTATGAAGGAGACGTCAAGGGTTTCCCCATTTCACTCGTGGCACTCAGCACCTGCGCCGGCCTGAGGTAAAGTCGTTGCTGCCCCGTGGGGATGTTGGTGTCATTCCACAGTGGTGGAGGTGCCATTCCTGCCACTCTGCTCCTTTGCTTTCCAGAGGGATCCTGCAGCTCTCAAATACGAGCTACGGGATCAAGCCTCTGGAAGCCGCAGCCAGGAATCAGCACCTCGTGTACCCAGTGTGGAACGAAAACACGGAGGCTCAGCTGTTAGCAGAGAAGACTTCCCTTGGCTGGCCCGAGGAGGTGCTACCGGAGCCAGAGGATGCAGCCGCAGTGAGTGCATCTCCTGGTGGGATGTTGCTGTGGACATGGGAAACGTGCAGCTGAAGGATGCCTCCGTTTGTGCAATAATGTGTTGTTTCTGAGTTTATTCAGCGCAGCAGATGCTAAAGGACTTTGTAACTCACCAGTGCTGAGGATGAGGCCTCTGCCTGTGCCCAGAGGGAGCTGTGGGGTGGCCCGAGGCTGGGCGAGCAGCACAGGGGTGCCTTGGCAATGGTTATCATGCAGGAGCTGACCCTGCCTGGTGTTAACAGGCGAAGGGAAGACTAGAAATTGCCCTCTGGGTGTGTGGCATCAGGAGGGCAGGCAGCTGGTGAGGGGATACAGAGCAGTTGGGAATGGCAGGGAGTCCCTGCTCTGTGGTGAGCTGCCTTTTCTGGCCTTTCCAAAACATCCGTTGTTGTAAGCGCAGATGGAATCTGGTCGAGGATACCATGTTGTGGATGATGGAAGGACCGCACCTCCGGGAGCTCGGGGCTGTTTGTCTGACAGCTCCAAATGGCTGTGAAGAGCCGGCCCCGCCCGTGGACCTAACGCTCGCCCCGTAAGCGGTGGCCTGACCAGAGCTGCCATGACCCGCAGCAGCTCTGCACTAACACGTGCAGGGGGGGATGTGTGTGTTTTGTTTTGTTATTAGATTTCCCTAAAGGACAAGCAAGTTGCCAGCAGACCCTCTCGGTACCTGGAAATGCACGTTATCCTGGACAAGGCTCTGGTAAGTGTCTGCCTCCTCTCTGCTGTGAATTGTTGCCTTCACACAGCAAGTCCACAGCTACACAAGAACGTCAAGGACAATTTGCACGAGGCTTGAGAGTCTCTGTGTTAACAGGGACTAACTCCCTTGGGCATGACCAAGAATATGTGTGGTAGGGACCACAGCCCTGCACGGTGCCCTGATGTGCTCTTGTGTTGGTCGCCTTTCAGTATGACTACATGGGAGCAGACAAGGATGTCGTGGTGGCCAAGATAGTGCAGCTTTTCAGCTACGTGAACAGTGTAAGTTGCTTTCGGTCGCATCCTGAACATGTGTGGGATGTGTGGAGGTGCTGTGGGTAATGATGAAGCCACATAGGTAGAGCAAGCTGGATGCTGTGGAGCAGCAGGGCTCTGGGGACCAGCCGTGGTGTCTGTCTGCCTCCCTCCAGATGTTTGCTCGCCTCAATCTCACCATAGTCCTGTCTTCCCTGGAGCTCTGGATTGAAAAGAACAAAATCCCAACCACAGGAGATGCTGAGGAGCTGCTGCAGAGGTTCCTGCAGTGGAAAAATGAGCATCACGCGTCGTGGCTGCAGGACATGATGTTCCTATTTGTGTAAGACGAGGATGGCTGCGAGCGCGTGGGTTGAAAGGGAGAGGAAGGCGCCGTTACACCATGTGTCAGACTGACTCTGGTCTGTTCCCCAGTTACAGGGAGCAGTCCCGTTACGTGGGTGCATCTTCTGCAAGGAAGCTGTGTCTCAAAACCCACGCTGGCGGCGTTGCCTTGGTACGGTACCTCTGTCTGTCTGTGCCCATAACCTCCCATCCCTGTAGGTGATGCGGGGAGCGGTGCCTCAGGAGCTGAGCTGGTGCAGGACCCCTCGCACCGTCGCACCCAGCAGCGGCGCGGGGCTGAGGCC
>NW_009924694.1:2812-9876 GCF_000696875.1 Nestor notabilis | reverse complement strand
GGCTCAGCAGCGCGGCCGGCGCTCCGCCCTGCCTTCCCCCGCGGCTATCCGCAACGCCCATGCTACCTGCTTGTTGGCTCTGCGGGCTTGAAAGGAGCCCGTGGAAGTGGTTGGGGGTTGGAGGGGAAGCTGGTTGTGGTAGTTTAACTGAGGTGGAGGGATCCTTGACCCTTTGTCCTAGACTTGAGGGGAGTCTGGGCTCAGGTTTGCTGTCAGAGCCCGACCTGGGCTTATGTAGACGATAAGTGGAAAAAAAAGCAGTTTTGTTCATAGCTTGTGTTTGCAGTAGAGGACAGTAAGAGCCTATAAAAGTGGAAATGCACAGTATTTTCCACAATCACTTGTCAGTAGGGTCGGAATCATGATGTATGTACTTCATCTGAAATTGCTAGGCAGTTGTTAGGGGTATATTAACATCTCCTATATACCTGGTGTCTTTTATCCAAAAGGATATAAATTATATATGATTGAATTTGCTGTAGCTATGCTGTGGTTAAGATTAATGGAGATTTCATTCTGAGCATCTTTATATAATGCCCATACTGGGAATGTTAAACTCAGGGTTCTGGTTTGTCAGGAAAGAAATCGCAGCATGTTTTATTAACAGCATAAGTGCTCAGCTCATTCTCCTATTCAGGCATCTGGAAATATCTAGCTCATCCCATACATATGGCACTTCTGTTATCATTACATCTTTGAATTGTATAGTCACTCTCCCCACACAAACACACTAAAAATGGGTACATCTGAGCCTGACACTCACTTGAACAAGAATGTACTTGTGGGGATACATTTCTTCCAACGGATATTAGGGCAAAGATTGATTTGATGAAAAGGCCATCTCGGCTGCATGGCTGAAAGGCCTTAATCACTTAACCAGCTTCATTAGGGGATTAGTGAATGCTCTTCTTGTATTACTTTGTTTCCCACATTGCTGTTTGCTTTGGAGGCAGTATATTTCTGATTTTGTAAAGGGAAACCTGAACTGTTGTTTTGAATCTTTCTCAGGTGTGAATTGCCCTTTGTTTTTCCCTCTGGTCATGGAGCACCAGAGGAGCTCATCAGAGTCCAGCAGAAAGCTTATTTCACTGTATACAGAAAAAGTCAAGAATGGTACTTCATCAAGTGAAAAAAAACAAATTGTCTCATGCTAGAAAGAAGGATGTAAGAGGTTCTCATCGGATAGAACAGCCTATTTGTTCACTCACTGGCATTTGATTGAAAATCGGCAATTGTTCAGACACTGTTTCTGATGAAAGAGGAAAACAGAGTATGTAACTATAACCAAATGCAAGTCATTGCCAGTTACTGGATAATGATAAGTAAAGATAACGATCAACTGATCTTTACCAATGTATTTTTCATACTTCCTTGGAATACGTCCTGCCATAGCCCTATGGGCAGCACCCTGAAATTAAGTTTTAAAACTTATTTGTTATGTGATAACATTTATCTGAACTAACCCCCAAACTTTCCCAACAAACGTCTTTGTATGTCTGTTTTAATGTTCAATGATCCTTGCCACACATTTGGCATAAAACGCTGTCATGATGTTCATGTTGAAAGGCAGAGTGATCCTGGTCACCTCTTGATCTTGACAGGAGAGTCCTGAAGCTGTAACTGAATGCTAGCTCAGTTTGATACCTAGATTTGCTAGTGTTTGGGCATTTTAATAAACCTTTTTGCTTTTTTATCCTACTTTTACTGGGTTCCACACCAGGTGTAGGATGTCAACTGCACAATTGTTAGGGCCTTGTTCAGCCCAGCGTTCAAGCACCGAAGATCTGTTTATTCATACTCTGGTGCCTTAAGCCTTACTGAGCTTTGCACTTGGGAGAAGCACTAAAATTTGGAAGACACTGGAAGTAGTCAACTAATCCTTTGCGCTCTAAAAGTAAGGGATATATTAAGCCTCTTCATTTCTGTGGTGTGATGGATCAGCTCTTTCATCTGTCTGAAATCCAGCCAGTTATTTGTACTTTTCAGCCAGACCAGTGAGTTGTTGTAGAAGTGCTAACGCCAGCATAATGGAAAATGACCAGGATAAGAGTTGTGGAAAATGGGGCTGTCCCTTCTGACAGCACCATCGCATACTGGCTTAAGATTTTCAGAAACTGCATTTTCAAAGGTGACTTGCTAGTTATACATCCATTTAAAATGTTAGAAAATGTGTAGGAAGCTGCATTTTTATATAGCTCTTCTAAGAGCCATTTGGAAAAAAATGTTGTATAGAAACACCTACTGTTCAAATCTTCCAGCACATAGATACTGTATGAAGAGCCCTCTGTCAGAGCTCTGACTACTGAGTATGCAATGCAGAGTAGTATGAAACACACAAACCTCAAGTACAAGAAAACTGGTTTTTATTTGCTGTCTACTAATTTCAGCAGTGGAGCAGTGAGACCATAAATCTTAGCAGAGATACTACACCAGCTGTAAACCTTCCACCCTCAGACAAGGCAGTCGCATGTTGCACAGTCTTTCATGCAGTGCCATGAGGTGCCAACACATCCAGAAGGCCTATAGCCCTTCAACACAAACAGGGCTTTTCCCAGCATTTATTTTACCCATGTATAGGAATAGCAGTGATGCAAGGTACAAGTAAGAGAATGGACTATGAAATAGCTTTTCTAAACTTCATTGTTTTAATTTCTTTTTGTGAGGCTAGAGAGAAGGAAAAATACTGGAAGGAGAGAGGTGAGTAAAGAAAAACGGCAGGCAGATCTCTCCTATTCCACACCAATGCTTCCTTAGGCATTCTTGTCCCTTGGGACTTTCCTGCATGTGATGTCACTTTCTTCTGTCTTGCACCCCAGTGAGTCTTCAAGAACTTTCTTAGCCAACAGTGACTGAAAACCAACTCCCTTTCTTTTTTGCTTCTCTGGTATATAAACAATAAGCTCTTGCTCCCTCGAGGCCTAGGGAGAAACATAACAGATGGAGCACAAAACAATGAGAAACTTACACTTGTTAAGACCCTAAAATAGTGAGGGTCTGTTACAAGTTTCTTGATTTTCATCCTGATTAGTTTTGCTGCAAATCTCACACTCATCACTGATCTTTCTTTTTACAAGGCCTAGCCTTTCTCAAAGCCCTTGAATGATTGCAGTGTATCTACTCTGTTCATTCTCTATTTTCACTATTAAGAGGTTTTTCTAAAAACCCCTCTTGCTGCAGTTTAACCCAACCTGTTTGTGTATATGCCAGATAAAAAAACCAGATTCCTCCTCTTCCTTGCAGGAGCATTCTAGACATAATAAAGGCTGTCACCGTGTCTTCCATCAATCTTTTCAGTGTAGAATTAAGACAGAAAGCACTCAAATTCCACAATGCCTTGGATATTTTCTCCCAAGTTATGTTTATATTGCTGTGGTCTGAATTCTTTCCAGGTGGCCCCCATATTTTTGGAAATGTAGTACTCAAGTTCGATGCACTGCCCCAGCTAGAGGCATAGAAGATCATTCCACAAGCTTATAAATCCAAGTACTTTCTGGTTTTTTGCAAGACTGACAGTTTTTACTCACTTGGTTTGTGATGCAGCAAATACTCTAGCTCTTTTCCTGCAGAGCTATTGGTGGGGCTTTGTGGCTCATGCTGTGATTTTTCAGTTAGTTATTCTTCCCTTAATATAAAATGTAGGACTGTAGGCTTTGTATCTCTTGGATTGCATTATTTTTTGAGACCATTTGTTATTTGTCAGGACATTTTAAATTCTAATACTGTCATCCTGTTTACCTGTAGCCCTCCCAGTTTCATGTCATCTGCAAAGCTAGCAAACATGTTTTTCAGTCATGTAAATCACCGTGAATAATTTAGTAGTATAGTAAGTGTTTTAAGTGGCGTGGGGAGAAGAGGTGATAGGTGTTTCTTTAGATTCAGTGTGTTTAAGTGTGTACTAATTAAAAGATTAAATATATAATATATACAAGAAGAAAAAGCTCCCTTTTCTCTCTCCTACCTCTTTTGCCCTTTAAATAAAAAAAAACAAAAACAAAACAAAACAAAAAAAAAAAACAAAACCAGAAAACAAACCAACTAATTAATTTTAGAGCAGAAACTTCAGAATTTTCTAAGATTAAAGTTTTTGGAGTAGTATTAACATATTTTGCATACTACAGCAAATACCACAGTAACCTACACTTCTGTCCAAGTTGCCTATCACTGTTACAGTTTTAGGAAAGATCTTGTTTAAAATATAATTAATTGTTTCAGCAAAGAAAGGGGAGATATGCCAATGTAATTTGCTCCTATCACAAAGTTGGGAGGCATTGTCAAAGAACAAGCAAGCTATTGTGGAGGAAGAACTAAATGAGCTTGATGACTGGTGTTACTGGAATGAGATGAAATTCAGAACCATAAATGAAAAGTCATGCACTTAGGGACAATTTAATACAGTACAGGAATACATAGCTGGAGAGTGAAAGGATCCCAGAGCCACAGAATGACAGCAAGTTGCCACTTGTGCATTTTAGTGCTCTGCTTTAACATTCAACAAAACCCATTAATTTTTGCAGATTTCTGAGGAGAAGCTGGTAATCTGTTTTCCTTCTGATTTTGTTAATCAGTATTGTCTTAGATGAAGGGCTCATAGACAGCCAGGAAAAGACCCACAAGTTTTTCTCAGCTCTGTCCTGTCAAAAATCATGCACCCTCATATAGAGTTTCTTTACATATGACACTGCACACTTCTTCAGCTGTACCCTTCATATGGGCCATGAGTGTTTCACCAAATGACTGAAAGACAAAGTCCACTTCAAACTTTCAGATGTGCCATAGTAGTGGGAAGGTGGATACCACTGAGGATAAAATTATTCATAAAATGTGCCCATGGCTATAGGTAAGAAGCTGGACAACAGTTGAAAGTTACCTGCTACCAGAATTCTTCTTATTAAAAACTCTTGTTATTCTTAAAAAATTCCATGTTTATATTTTAGGTAAATTGTGACTATGTTTGATCAGTAGTTTTTAATAGTAGGTTATGTTGGATTGGTTTCTGATTGCTATTTACTATTTGATTTCATCTGCTATCTCTCCTAATTTTATGTTACATTTGCTATAGCTGTGTAGCATCTAATTATTTGAATATATTTTAAGAATTATTACTAGATTCTCTGGATGTACTACAGTGGTCTCCTCTTTAGAAGTATATATATTTCTCTTATAGACCGGAAAGATCATATTGCATTTCCTGTCCATTCTGTCTCTCTAAAACACTCGTTCTTTTCAACTTACAGCCTCATAAGTCTGTAGACCCAAGCATCTAAGGCGAAGGGGTATAATGTCCCACTGGCTGTTTCCTTTTTGTCCTTACTTTGCACTGTCCTTCCTAACTATGAATATGAATAGTAAAACACTGTTGTAAATCAATTTGGGATCTCAGGAAATTTTAGACCCATGCAATAAGAAACAAATAATCAGACATTTTAACTTAATATGCTATTAACAGCAGCATCAGGCTCCTTTTCTGTATTGCGTGAATTAGCCTAGCTTTTCAGGTATTTGGTTTACTGTAACTTTCGTAAGCAGCTGCATAAACACATATGTATATATTCACACATATAAATAATCAAAATAGTTTTGTAGTTAGACTCTCTTTTCCTTCTGTGAATCTGTGCCGTCTCATCATTTTCTTATTTAGAGACTGTGGACCAGCTCCAAGTAAACCACAGTCCTAATCAGAGCCAGCCAGAAGTTTTCATCCAAAGCTATTTAACACCAACAAAAAAAGGGGTTACATGGAATTGTTTGCAAATTTTTTATTGATTTCATTGAATCATTGGTGAAATTAGAAAAACCTGTCAACCAAAGGACTTCTTTCTGGAAAGGCTTCTAAAATTATTTTAAAATATTGTGTAATGTTTAAGTGATTAAACCCTACATAAATACTTCTCATGTGGTTAAATTATATTTCTCATTCAACACATTTTTTCTTAGTTGTTGAAAATTTCAAACCCTCTACTTTGATGCAAACTGTTCATTCTCTCACCACTATTACCAAAGAACCAAATATTTGTCCTTCTCTTCATTGTCTTTTTTTCAAAGCCACAGTGGCATTCCTTCAGCTGCTGTGTTCTTTCCTTCTCCAACCTTTTCACTTTGGAATGACCCTTTGCTTTTTATTACTTTCCACAGCTTCTTTAGTCCCCTTCACAGCTGAAAGAAAGGAGATGGCAAGAGGGACTGCCTGAGCAGCTGAATCTATAGATTGGAATGTGTTGCTTCAAAAGTTTGAAAGAGATTGGGTATGCATGAGTGAAGAAAGGAAGAGCAGAAGGCCAGTGGTGGGGAAAAAGGCTAAAATGCTTTATTACTGCAGCAGGAGAAAAAGTATGACAATCAATAAGCATAGAAAATACGGAGAAAGCAGGAGGGTGGAAGGAAGTAGGATGGCATTTCAGTGGAGCGGTGCCAAAAGGTGATGTCTTACTGATTTGCCACAAAGGAGGGGCTTACAGCACTCCTGATAATCTAGTCTTGCTCCCTGCTACTTGTGGGTGATTTCTGTACAGGAATTCACCACTGCAGTGAACACTCCAAACTGCCACCCTTGCTGCTCATTGCTAGCTTTCCCAGATGGGAAGAATACACATCAGGTATATTGTAAAAAATTATTTTAGAAAGCTGATGTAATTTAAAATAATCCAGACTGCTGATAAACCAGTCTCAGCAACTGCTCTGGTTGTACACTGCCTGTGCAACCTCCATTTTTCTATTTCTCTTACTTTGCTATCCCTCCTACTTTCTTTCTGTGTGACCTTCACAGTTTTAACAGCTATGGTCTCATCAGCAGTAGCTGCTATATATTCAAAAGAATCTTTGAGAATCCTGAGACCTGGCTGGTTATATAAAATCGTGTATTTTAGTCCCAGAGTCTCAGTTTAAGTGTTTCAGCATGCAAAAATTCCTTACTGACAAGAATTTATGGACATATATTAGTACCATCTAGTGTCAGTAAGAGTTACAGCACTTAGAGGTTCTCACAGGAAACGCCAGTTTTGACTTCAATAACCAGGATCCTTCAGCAGGCAGTTAGGTGTGGTCTGTAGAAGGAGAATTTGGGGGGG
>NW_009924694.1:0-2781 GCF_000696875.1 Nestor notabilis | reverse complement strand
GGGGGGGGGGGGGGATAAAAAGAAAAGGAAAAGACATGGTGGAATTTTAGCTGCAGTCTTCCTTGGTGCCATTCTAAACCCACCTAAGTGCAAGATTCTTCACTGGTAATGAATTTTTAATTGTTTCCTGCAGTCTTAAAACAGGCTTATGAGTTCCCCCTCCTCCCCCCCCCCGCCTTTAGTTAACAATAAAATGTAACAGGATTCTGCTGCAGGACCACTTTCATGTTGCTGATTAACCCTTCTGCTGCTCCTAGTCAGTGCAGCTTCCAGCAGCAGTATGCTACAGACTGTCCATGGCGGAATGCACCAGGTGCATTTGCCTGCAATGGAAGAACATGCTGGCAGGGAGACCTGCAGGAGTTGGGATGCATGTGGGTGTCTGTGTAGGTGTAAGTGACTGTGTGCATAGGGTGGGAAAGGAGGAGAAAGCATTGTGTTGGTGTTTATTTAGCACACCTCAGAAATACGCATTTGTTGCAGCTGTGCTGGAGTATGTATTTAGCAGACAGTAAAATAGGATCATGCTGATTATATTCTAACTATTGTATCGTTTTAATTTGACAACTGTTTCTGGGTATATTTTCTTACTCAGAAGTTGTTACTTTTTTATTGCATTTGCTGAATTTTTAATGTGCTTACTCGAGAAGAAAATTCTTAGGCTATGTTTGAGACCCCATTTATTATTTCAGATCAAAGTATTTATATTGGGAATATTTTACACCTTTTTTTTTTTAACTCAATTGTCTGGAGACATTTGGAAGGGATGTTTCTGTTCTTGTTTGTAAAAATCGTGAAAAATATATATATATAACTGTATATAGATTCAGATGTAAGAGATCTAAGTGCAGTATGTAATGATTTAAAGAGCATTTTTGTTTGATTCAGCAATTCTTCCAGCTCACAGTGTGTTGCCAGGCAGGAGATCTGAATGCAGGTGCTTATACCTGAATCTTGTTTCCTGAGCTGGCAGCTCTGTGAAGACAGCATATTTGTACCCAAAGAGAAGCACCTCACATTGCTTTGAACTGATCCCTCTGGCCTTACATGGCAGGAGTGGATTCTCGGAGTCTAGCCCTTATAGCTAGAGGGAGGATTGATCCAAGGTACAGCTTTCAGGATTATAAGGAGGTGAATTGTCTGGAGTCTCACTTCTCAACGCCAAACTAGAAACATTTTGGAACTGTTGATTCCTTATACTGAACGTGGTGGAAAAGATCTTCTACTGTATTCACTGGAACGGATACATTACCTTTGATAAAGGCAAGATGTTACTGTATTGTATGTGACTTTTTTTTTAATACAGTCTGTACAATTGCCAGTCTATCATCACAAGCTGTAAGTAAATTTCAAATGAAATGTTTTAAGAATTGATACCTTCAAGACAGCTCTGAAAGACCAGTTGCAAAGCAAAATGGTTTGTCTTGAAATAAACCAAAAATGCATTTCACTGCAGCTCCTCTTGGATGATAATTACTGAATAACAAGATGTCCCACAGAAAATTCTGTGAAGGTAGATTGTAGCTATTTGTGTTGCTCTGATTTCTTTCTTTTTTTTTTTTTTTTTTGTATTTTTAGCACTTTTTTATGAGAGAGGCTAAACAGGAATTAAGAGGTGCAGGATGAAAAGATGGCACAATCAGTGCTGGTACCACCAGGACCTGACAGCTTCCGCTATTTCACAAGAGAATCACTTGCAGCTATTGAGCAGCGTGTCAATGAAGAAAAAGCTAAAAAATCCAAACAAGAACGCAAAGATGATGATGATGAAGATGGCCCAAAGCCAAATAGCGACCTGGAGGCAGGAAAGACGCTGCCATTTATTTACGGTGACATACCTCCAGGGATGGTGTCTGAGCCCTTGGAAGACCTGGACCCATATTATATCAATAAAAAAGTGAGTGTGTTGTATATTTCTACCAGGCTTTAAGAAGATTAAAATACAACGAACCCTCTCACAGATACAGTATTTCTAGTATTTTGGAGCCATTTTTCATGTATAGTACATTCCCCCTGCAGCTAATTTCATTGGCAGAAATTTCAACTGTAAGAACAGAAGTTACTAATGAAAGTTACTAACTGGTCTGTGGGTAGAGATGCATTTAGATTTATTTTAATATACCTGGCATTTTACTAAAGCTCGTAACTTTCGGTGTTTTACACTCAAGAGAACTGAAGAGGTAGCAGAGGGATTATCTTTAGAACTATTATTTTATTAATTGCCCTATTACAGATTTGAAAGGAGCAGATTTTCACTATGAAACCCATCTCAAAGGCAGCTAGGCACCTCGCTAGCTTCCTTTACTGTCACGTGGTTGCATTCTCTTGTTGCTGGTGAGGATAGGGAAGTAGGTAAAGGTATTTCTCAGGATATGCTGAAGATCATCCTTTTCCATTTTATACTCTGTAGAGGCATCATACATCTGAGTCTACGTGAAAAATTTTTCGTATCCAGATTTATATTATTCTATGACTGTTATCAAAAAGGAGGTGTTTAAAAGACGGACATAAATAAGGAGGAGGTAGGAATTCCTCTTGGAGTGTTGACAGAATGTTAAGTAATTTTGAAATTATTTTATAGAGATGTTATTTAAAAAAACCCACACATATTTTCTTTTTGTTTAAAGTAACAGCAAAGATTTTTGTGGCCAAGAATGAAAGCACTGAACTTAAGACTTTGACCAGATGGCCTTGGGTTTCCTCCAGAATCCCAGTCCCTCAGGCTTTGGCATCATATGTATCACACCCTCATTATTCTGCCAGTAAAGAAGAAATTTTAAT
>NW_009924693.1:16125-23153 GCF_000696875.1 Nestor notabilis | reverse complement strand
AGGGGAAAGGGAGGTGGGAAAGGGGAGAAGAGAATAGCCAGGGGAAGGGAGAAGGGAAAGGGAGAAGGGAAAGGGAAAAAACAGAACAGAGAAAGGAAGGGGAAAAAGTGAATTAAGAATGAGGGGTAAGAGGAAAGGAAAACAGGAAAGGAGGAAAGGGAAAACTAGGAAAAAGAGAAAAGAAGGGGAAAGGAAAGAGAGATGAAAAGGGAAAGGAAAGGAGAAAAGGGGTAAGAAAAAGGAAGGGGGGGATAGGATAAGACAGGAAACCCCAGGCTGTTGAAATGGTCATTACAGCAGGTTTGCACCACCGAGAAGAGAAATCGTACAGAAGGGCCTGTAGCTGAGGCATGGTTCCATTGAGGCAGTGGATTCCCAGAGAGAACACATCCTGAGCACAGCACCACTGCTGCGTGTGCCCCTCTGTTTGGGGAGCATGAGAACCTCTGGACAGCAGCAGGAAAGGGAAGGATGTGCTGTACTGAGCTGGGGGGAGCCCGGCTGTGGGTCCCAAACCCATGCAGGGACCTTGGGGTGTCAGAAGACACCCCACAGGCCTGTGAGCAGGAGGACACTAGGACACAGGGTCCCTCTGAATTCAGACATACCCCTCCCCAGCGCTCGTGCTAGGCAGGAGCTCTGGCTTTTGACATTACCCAGCTTAGAAAGGTAACGTCACTTGGGAGCAAAACCAAAGCAGAGTGGGCTTTGGGAGCACAAGGGGGTAATGGTGCTTCATCTCTCCTTCACGCTCTCAAGTCCAGGTACAAACAGTTAGGTGAAGGCTGCAAACACCTCCAACTGCAGAAATAGCTTCAGTTCTGCCCGCAATGGTAGTGACACACTGCGTGCTCTCTGTGGTTTAATCCAGCTATTGATTCCTCTTGCAGGTACATTCTTGGTTCAACACAAACACCAGCCCCTTGCCAGAAGTTTTGTGATCATATTGGCAACAAAATGCTGCTGCTGAATGAAGGTCTTGTGCTTCCTCAGCAGTAAATGATGTTTAGGTATTGAGCTGCTGTTACTGCGTGCTCAGTGGTGTCAAGAGCTAAAGGCAAGATGAATAATTCCCATTTGTGGTCTCAAGAACAAGTTAGACTGAGAGCTTTCTACCCAATTTTTCCCTTTCCTCATGATCTTTTCTCTCTATCCACTACACCAGACTCCACCTGACCATCAGGACAGAACTCCTGCCTTCCATTTTCCACCTTAACCCGCTTGCATCCAACTTAGCAGTACTCACTCACTGGACCAGACCTTGGGTCGCAGCCACAGCTCAGAGGTTGAAGCCACTGTTCCTCAGTCCAAACCACTAAGGACACTTAAGCTCCAAAGAGGTGCCCACATCCTCTGTCTCAGCAGAGCTGGGCTGATGGATGGTCTCATGACTTGGATCAAATGGCAGCACTGAAAAGCAGTTGGAGAGTTTCAGACACAGCCTCATTGTTTCAGCTCATTACAGCATTTGTCTAGTTCACAGGAGGTGTTGGCTCCCCTGCATGCCTTCTGTTTTAGGACTGACACATTTGAAGCAGCAAATGGTTTCAGGCTTCAGTCCTGGGCTGAAGCTAAGGAAGAGTTTGGTTATTTATACCCTACAATGAGATGGGTAACTCCAGCTCACACCACCAGCCCGCAGAGCTGCGGCAGCTTTTGTCATTGTGTGTCCTTCTCCCTCCCTTCCACTATGTCCAAATGTTTCCCTGTTCCTGTAAAGCAGGAGAAGGTGCTGTTTGCCTCGCTGTGCCTTTCTTCCACTTCCTAAGATTGAGTTACCAGGACAACAAAGAAGGGTAGGAGGGAAGCACGTATGTGTGGCTCTGCAGGAGTAACCTCTTTGCATGCCCTCCCGCTGGAAGAGATTGGCAAGCACTGTCTGTTTGGGTTTCAACCCAAAGCTGTTGGAAACCCTACCTTCTGCTCTGCTTACCTGCCCTGCACGCTGGCAGTGCCCACTGAAGTGATGTATTCAGCTCCAAATGGCAGCTGTACAAACACCTCTGACAAAAACAAGTTCAAGGCATGGTATGATGCTTTAGCAAAGTACAGTGATGCCACACGAGGCCAGGATGGGATGCTAATGTCATGGAAGAGGTTTTTCGTGCTTGAGATTCCCCAGGATGAGGCCCTTTTGTACAAGTAGAAGTTGTGAGCTCTGAATTTCCTCAGAACATCCTCTTTTGCTCAGATCTGCAACAGGAACAGAATCTTTGACCTTACATGCACTTGTCAGTCTCAAGACAGGAGAAGTGGCTCAGATCCAGTCCCAGCCTAGTTCTTCATATCTAAGGAACAAGAGTTCTCTGTGGAGGAGGGCAGAATTTGACCAACCCATGACGGCTTTATTGTCAAATCCAAGGTGTGGGTCAGGGCATTTAAACCTATTAAACCAAGAGCTTTCCTAATGTTACTCTTTCCTTGGGATGGGATAATAGAGCAGCACAGATTTTCTATCCCATGCTCATCAGATTTTCTATCCTATGCTCATCTTCCTTAGACATAATACCCAATCACTGCAGCTTCAGGGTGGATAGATCTTGGAATCAGAAGTCTCCTTGCCAAGGAGGTCCCAACAGGGCAGCTTTCAAAAGGAACCCATGGCAGAGGGTTTTCATGTCTCCCCTGGCTTTGCCTTCAGAGCACCTGGACAAGTGGTGATATGGGCAGAGGAGCCAGAGGGAAGCAAAAGCACTCTGCCTTGTGCCATGTCTTGCCCAGCATCTCAGCTGTCCTACCTCTAGTGTTCCTCTGCCTGAAGCTACAGAGGGAGAAGCAAAGTTCCTGTGTTCTAATATGACTTAATATTTGGAAAAAAAAAAAATAAGAAGAAATCCTTTTAGTTTCACTGCAAAATTTAAGCTTGAGGGATTTGAGCTTTTGTTCAGCTTTTGAGGTCTCCTTTCACAGTGCGGGGGCAGCCACATGAGCACTGGGGAAGTTCCTGAAGGATCAGACTATTTCAAAGATTAAAGGGGTTATAAAATCAGAAGGAAAAAAGCAGTCAGAAACCTTTTCTTAAATGAAAACCAAGGAAGAAAAAGCACAGGGAGAAGCAGACCACCAATGAGCTGGACACACAACGTTGCTAGTTCTTAGTAGCTGTAGATTGTGGAGTGTGGCTGCAATAGTGCAGAACTGGCTTTTAAAACTGTGAGATGTTAAAGCACAACAACTGAGGGCTGTTCCCTTGTCCTGATTTTTAGCTCTTTAAGACCCCTATTTTCTATTGTTTTCCACCACAAGCAGTTTTCAAACACAAAAATAAACCCTCTGAAAAGCGGAGGAAATAACATGGCCAATACCAGAAGACTGGCAACAACTGATTTCTGATGTGATAGGCCTTCGGTGTGTCTATATTTATCTGTTCTTAAAGCTGCTGCTGCAGCAGGCTCAGGGAAATGCATCTACTGGGAAACAACAGGCTGGTGAAACAGCTCTGGAATGAGCATGTTTTCATGCTGGGTTGCTGTAACACTCTGAAGAAAGGCTCTTTGCTTGTTTAGACCCTCCAAAGAAAAAGTGCAAGTACAGAGCTACCATGGGTTGGATGTTTCTCACTATAGTGCCTGAATATTCTGCATATAATGCTCAAGGATGCTGTCCCTGCTTCTGGCAGGTATTTTTCTTCCACAGTGTTGTGTATATTTCAAAGGAGACAGTGACAGCTCTTAGTTGCAAGTTTCTTTTTTACTGTAGGCATTTAAGTGTGATACAGAAGTCTTTGCATTTTAAATTCATATGCACTTAGTAAAAGGTTTGATGGCAAAATGAGCTGACCTCTGAGGCAATTCGTTTAGACTCTGATCCTGCAAATATGAGCTATGCTTAAGCATAAGGATTGGTATTTAGATAGGACCAGATATAGCCACTGAAAAGGTGTCTTTTGACTTCATCAGGATGATTTTTATGAACAAGGATCAATTTCAGATTATATGCTTGGCAGATTCTCACAACAGTTGCAAGGAGATGAGAACTACTTCAGTACTGGGAATATTTCATATCAAAGCAAGGCTAAACCCTGCAATCCCCTCTAACACTGAAAAACAGTGTAAACAGGTCCATGGTTCAACTCTATTTACACAGACCTCCTGTTACTACTGCAGGTATTTCCACCTGACCACTTCAGTTTGCCTCAAAAGATGAGAAGGAATCTGTTAAGCTCACAGTCAATGCACTCTGTTTCCAAATTCTCCAGACAGAATGTTAAATTACCCATGCTCTGATTGATGCCACTCATACAAAAGATGAGGAATGACACCAATTTCATCCCTCTGGTATCCAGCTTTTTCCCACAGGCTGATGGAACAAGCAGTTTATGACAATAAAAGCAAGGAGCCAAGTTGACTTACCTCCACTTTAAGGAGCGCACAGCCTTTCAAGAACTCTTGAATATTACTGATGCAGTCGGCTTCATTTTTAGGCTCCAGGCAGTGCTAAAGAGAGAGAATCCACTGAGCTCATTGCATTACCTCCCGTCTAGGCTCCGTTCAGGAGGCCTGCATGAATATTGACATGTGCAGTTTATACTGAATTAGGGAAGCTTCTGGAGGGGGTGGGTGGGGGAGGCAGGCAAGCTGTCGAAGCAGGAAGAGCCAGCCACTGGAGGAAGTGATGCACACATCGAGATGGTCGGCATCTTGTTTTGAATGTCAGCAGATGCCAGTGCCCCAAGTGGCGGTGGGAAACTGGTGACCTTTAAGAGCACACTGCACCCCAAGCATCACGTGTGAGCAGAGGAGCTAGGAAAACTCATTTGTGCATGAGAAATAAAGGCTCCTGTTTTACGGGGTGGAGAACCTGGTATTTTCTTTCTTTCTAATTAAACAGCTTCTCTAAGTTGCCATTTCCTCTCTCATTGGACTCCTTCCTTTTTTTTCCCTTGTGCAGTAACTTACCACACTCTTGGACCATCTGAATATATTCCTTGTAAAACCATAGCAGGAGCTTACATGGCTTCAGCACCAATGGATTTGCTGGCCTTGGGACAGTTCCAAATGCCATGGATGCAAGGTTTGTTACTTATTCCTGACCTGAGCTGCTTCTCTGGTGTATTTCTTGACTAACAAAGTGTTTTACACGAAGAGTTCTGCAAGAGTGGATACATTTACAGTTGTAATTAATGGCATTTACGTAAATACAGACAAACTGCATCTCCTTCTATTCAAAACCAAGCTATTTTGATCTCTGGTAGGCCTGGTATTTCCTGCCACTGGATGAACATGTGTAACTCGGCCAACTGCAAACTTCTGGTGGTTTTTCCTGCATGTAGAGACAAAATCAAAGAACTAAAGCTACAATTGTACTTTGCCCTCAATTAGATGCTGGTAACTGAGATGTAAACCATGTCTCTGATACTCCTTGCTCATCTTACTGAAGAAAACCACAAACCAGGGCAGTATTTTACTGTTCCAGGCTCGCAAAATACATCTTAGAGAGTAGTTACCTTTTCAGCAGATCCGGGAAGCAGTCGATTAATGAGCTTACAAAGCACAGTTCCATCTTTGAGAGCAGCTTTCAGGAACTCTTCGGGATCATCTACTGTTTTCTTAGGGGAATTTAACACTCCTAATGAGATCAGCCACGTTACAGTTTGTTCTTCTGGATTCATCATGGAGGGCTGTGCTGCCAGCGCAGTTCTCCTGTGCAGCAGCTTGCTGGAACCCACATCCGTGATTACTTCTTCCTGCCTCTACTGCTGCTTGCACAGCTCGAGTGTGAAACTACCTTTTTTTTTTTGCTCAGCAGAGAAACTCACCAAAGCTTAAGAACCAGAAGTACTGTCACTGTGAGGTAACAAACTTGTTCTCAAAGTAAAATAGCTTCTAGTGCTCTGTTAAAGACAGCCAACTACACACTTCCAACGTTACTGGAAATAGAAGTGGTTGATGTGGGTACTTATTCCACCAAAAAGTACCACAGAATGGTTTGGGTTGGAAAGGACTTTAGTCTAGTTCCAACATACCTACTGACTTTCTCCTTATGGCATCCTACCATCTGGTAAGTGTGCTCTTTACTTACAGCCATTGTCCCAAAAAGTAAATTTGTCTTTACTACTGTAAATAATGAGGTATTTATGGCATCGAAACAGAACTTCACACTAAAGAGGATTGGGAGCAGCATCACACTGACATCACATAAGCCTTTTTTGACTTTATGTGGCAAACTTAGTTATTAAAATTGCCTTTCAGAGTAAGTTTTCTATTTCCAAAGCTGAGAATTAAAACTTCCCAACTATTTTACTCGTCCTGTTAAAATGGCTGTTTCCACAGCGATTCAGGATCCACTGTACGGAGTGGACCAGTTTTCACCCTGCTCTGGGGCCATATTAACCATCACTAGTGATCAGATTAACTTAGAGAAGTCCAGTCATCTTGACACCTTCTTAACTATCCTTTCACCAGAACAGATGGAAAGTGAAGTCATTCTCCATGTATGATGCCAAAGAAGTTGGAGCATGATGGACTGAAGCAATACCATAGGAACAAGTTATCCTAGAGACCAGCACTGCAGAGTGACAATGTTCTGAGCCAATTCCTAATCCTGTTACTTGAAGCAACTGTTTTGAAGACATCAGTGCTCTTAAACTGCTTAGGGTTAGTGATTTAAAAGGTAGGAAGAAACAGAACAGCAAAAGGATAAATGATATACAATAAATACGCTTGGGTTTGTGTCTCCACTTACCAAGTCTTATGCCTACTCCTCTGACCTACTTTTCACAGCCACCAGCTAAGAAATCAGAATTGCTCTTTTAGGGTTAGACACATTCTGACCTTTGTGAGGACTGGGGCTGAGTCCCAGTTCTCTGCCATAACGACGTGCTAGTAACACTGACCTGCAGCCAGCGTGAACAGTAAAGCTGGCTGAAGCTCCGTCACAAAACTCGCTGCCATCTGGTGAAGTACATCTACAACCATCCGTATGTGCCAAACACTGCAGATTTATGACTAATTACAAGAACTTGAGGGGTTTTCTTCTTTCTCCAGTTCTCATGAGCATTATTTTGCAGAAGTGAGTACTTGCAGTCT
>NW_009924693.1:0-16094 GCF_000696875.1 Nestor notabilis | reverse complement strand
GTGGAAAGACAACTAAGGCTCCATTATCTACAGGGAACAGTAATTCGTTCATGGAGACATCCACTTCTGTCACCTCATCAGAATGTACCAGTTTCTGATGTAAAGAGAAAACTCGGGGCTACAAACCTGAGCAGAGTATTCACCCTCCTCTAAAGCAAACCTTGCCTTGTGTAGGTAGGCAGGTTTAGTTTCATGGCTAGTTCATGTCTCAGCCAAGCAGATGTTAATGGTTGCAAGTACCAGTAAATGAAAATGCTTCCTGCATCATGAACTCACCAACTGCTTGAAAGACCTGGAGACATTCACAAAGCCCCCAGATTTAAGGCATTTCTGATTAGCCACCTCAAGGCCAAGCTTACATCTTTCAGAAAGGACTCATTTAAAATGTTCCAGCTTGTTCACCCACCCCTACACTAGGATTAAGTCCATGGCAAACCCAGAGATGAAGGCATAGCTGCCAACCAAGACGTTTCTGGGCTGGTCTTTGGAAAAGACTTCAACTTTGGTTATTTGCTGATGGGGACAAATCAAATGAATTGTTAGTTGACCTCCACCCCCTAGTTACAAATACACTTTTATGTGCAGCCCACTTGACACCAGGGATGACTATATAGCACAGTAGGACTTTAAACAAAGGGAGGTGGTTTATCCCCAGTTATCAAGGGATTCTGGTGGCCTATACAGCAGCAAGAGGATGGCCACAGTAGCAAGAACAGCATTGAGATGTTCCAAAAACATCCTGTTCTCCTTGAAGTCACTCACTTTTATGTAACTTGCTCTGGTTTTCAGCACAGAGGGAAAACACCCAACACAAAAAGCAACACTGGAGTATTTCTCTGCTGACTCACACTTGAACTAGTGACTTTCAGTGATCAAGCCTGAGTCAGTGCACGAGCCAATTCACACCGGTGGTACATGCTCATTACTCAGCACTTCAGCCAGATATCAATCTTACTTTGTATGATAGCTCAGATGTTAGCATTACATTTCAGTTGGGATGATGTGGTTCAGCCTGAACAGCAGTAACTCAGACTGTAAGCTACTGCTGAAAAAGGAACCTCTTGGTATCACAGCATGTTATTCTTTCCTGCAGCAAATACACTCTCCAAGACCACTTCGTAGCCCTAAACCTCCATCACTACGTGACACCAGTCATCTTTTCCACCAGGCAAGTGACACTGAGTAATGGCTATTTTAAATTAAAAACAAAACCAAGCCCATGGTTTCTTTAACAGTACATTTATTAGTCCTGGGAAATACTGCAGTTCTACCCATCTGCGACATACATGTAGACTTACTCCTACAATCTGCAGTCCACAACTGATGGTTGAAGTGATACCCTTATCCCAAAACCCACAGGCAGTTTTAACCCCCTTAAGATATGCATGCTTTAACTACTCATTATAAACTGAGTGGTTTAAATGAGATCAGTTTATGACTCCCACAGTTTAAACTTTATTAGCCATGACAGTTAAGTACTTCAATCAATGTGAAGTTAGTTTTCTACATGAAATATCAGTGCCTGAGGAGTTTTCTCCCATCCAGTGGCACATCAACACATATGATGTAAGATAAAAATGCATCAAAACCAAGGCAAAGTTTTGAAGACAGCACATCTTGTGAGAGATGCAGTGCTGTCTGGAGGTTTGCAAGAAGCCAGTACATGCAAGAACATTCAGTATCCTGGGGATTTATCACTAATATCATCTCAGTACATCAACACTTCCTTCCTTTCATCCAGAAGGCCTGGACAACTACATGTAAGAATACAGTAAAACTTCTTATGGTTTCTTAGTGAAGAATTTGTAACAACTTAGTCCTCTGCCTTTCAGAGGACTAAATCTCACTTTTATGTAACTTGCTTTTTTTGCCCAGCATCAACAGAAATCACCCCACATAAAGGGCAACCTCAGAGTATTTTTCTGCTGCAGAATCTACTGATGCACATCTACTGACTGCTGTTGGCAGACAGCAACTGACCTCCACCTCATTTTTTTATATCCAAGAAATTAGTAGTGCTACTTTCAAAGGCACCTCTGAATGGTAACACAGCCCACTGAAACAAATAGTGGGTAACACCACGCTCAAAAGCCAAGCTGTAACAGTTGTGTTTGTTATCCTTCCATGTTCCACTGCATATCCACTGCTGCACTGCCTTCTTCTGGTCACTGTAACTGAAAAAGGGAAATGCTAGTTAGTACACTCTCAGAAACCAGGAGACAAGAGAGTTGAATTATCTTCCAGTTGACTGTTTTTATACACACAATGCATGCATTTGGATTGTATTCAACCTGCGCCCAGAGTACAACAAAACATCAGTAGCTAACTACAATAAACTGATCTGAGCACTGCACACTTCTTGTACAACACTGTCTCCAGAGCAAGTACTAGTTTCTGTGTGTATTCCCTCTCCAAACTTTGCCCACCACAAAATCCCACTAGCTTTTGACCATCTCAGCGTGATACTCAGGAGTCCTGGAATGAGCTGACATGCACAATGGTATTAATCTGGAAGTAACCATGTGCTATAAGCTTGTAATCAAGAGAAGGTGAACAGCTTGCTCAATCTGTAGAATTACATCCTTATGTTTTACAAAGTTAGTATTACCTTTCTAGCATGAGTTAAGTTCTATTCATTGCTCCTTCAACTAACACTGGTACCGTGCCCGTTAAGAACTGCAGAGCAGGCTGGAAAAGTGTGCTTTGGTGTTCATTTCTTTATTAATTACAACATGGCCACTACTCCCAGGAAGTGACAAACCAGATCCAGTGAACTGAGGGAAAAAAGCTCCCTTTTCCAAAGAAGAGCAGCTTTTTCACTTGCCAACAGTAACCAGCTTTCACGTGCCGGGGTAACACAGAGAACTGAAGCACCCACATACAAATAAAAGCTGAAAACCTTCTCACACCACCTACATGAGTTGGCAAAAGCTTTCAGAGTCACACAGGATGCATTCCATCTCTTCCTTAACGGATTCCTGACCTGGATCAGCCTCAAACCATACATTTAATAATTGACTCCTGCTATTTATTTTTTGCAGGCTGGTGTGGGAACAGGGAAGAGCTTCCTTTAACAGAAGTACTCCTGATGCTTCTGTATTTGATCTGAAATACAATCCAGCAACCTGAAGTAAGAGCTTTATCAAGGTAAGAGCAGCAATTTACCAGGAGTATGTCTGAGTATGTGGGTGATGTTTCGTAAAAAGGCACTGCACAGCTATTGAGTTGCTGAGACTCTAAAAAGAGTAAGCTGAAAGTCAACTGAGCCTGCACCAGAAGAATCCTTCACACAAGATAGTAACAGCCCGAAATCAGTGACCACATGTCAGATGCAGAACACTGTATCAACTCCAGCTTTGTCTTTTCACCACTTCTAAGCTGGTTCTCAAAAGCAGTACTTGAACCCAACAGCAAAGGATGTTCTTACAGAGTACTTTGCAAACTATAAACGACATTCAAAGTGCACACTTCCTACATAAATACTTCCTTTGGAAAAGGGATTTGTCCTTATCCATCACTTCAGACCAAATTTTAACAGATTTGTTCCCCATTTAAAGTTATTTCCCTTTTTAATAAGCATTATTTAGCAGAAAAGCTTTACAAAAAGCTCTAACAGCATTACAGCCACTACGACTTCCTTTTTTTCCTGGCGAGTTATCGAAGAAACAGAGTCATTCTTCTACATAAATCTGAAGATAGCTGCTCCTGCATCTACTTGCAAAGTACTTTGACTAGGGTAGGCTTCCAAAGCATGAAACAGCTGAGCTGCAAAGCTTTAAACCATTCCGGACACCTGGAATTCTGCAATTTAGTCCAAGGAGCTCTGCACAGATTAATTCCCAGTCAAAGATTACACTCAGTATAATCATTAAATTGCATGTTTGACAAGACTGATTAAATGCTTGTACTCACATTTATTACATCAATTTGTATTTTTGTGGTCTGGTCTTATAAAGATCCCTAGGACTTAACTACTCTCTGCAGCATGATTTAAAGCACGTTCGTAGTCGTAGTTGATGTTCAACTGCACCCAAACTGGCATGAATTTCTGCAGCCTCTGTCAGTCCTAACTTGACTTAAAAAGCCTACTTAAACCTCCTCCTCCAAAATTTAAACAGGAGATGGAAAGTATTATTATTCCATGATTCTTCATGGAATGGTTTGGGTTGGAAAGGACCTTAAGACCATCCAGTTCCAACCCCCTGCCATGGGCATGGACACCTCAGACTAGATCACGTCACCCAAGGCTCTGTCCAACCTGGCCTTGAACACTGCCAGGGACGGAACATTCACCACTTCTCTGGGCACCCTGTGCCAGTGCCTCAGCATCCTCACAGGGAAGAGCTTCTGCCTTGTATCTAACCCAAACTTCCCCTGTTTCAGTTTGAACACATCACCCCTTGTCCTATCACACCAATCCCTGATGAAAAGTCCCTCTCCAGCATCCTTGTAGCCCCCTTCAAACACTGGACACTGCTTCAGATAATGCAGCTTCTCTTCTCCAGGCTGAACAGCCCCGACTTTCCCAGCCTATCTTCATATATATGTCCATTTCTATCTATAAGCACAGAACCACCAGAAATCCTCCCTCCGGCTATTACCCCAGTGTAATCTTTACCTTATGTACTGGTACAGGCATCATTGTGTCTGTCATCAGCACAGATGAACCAGCGTTACGTCAGCGGTTATCTTCTAGAAGTTATCACCCTGCAATCAAGAGAGGATACAACTAAGAGAAGTACATTTTACAGCATGAGTCAACTTATAGCACTCTCCCCTCCCTCCCCCCATTTCAAACAGTCACAATCTTGGGTTTGCAGATTATTCTGTTGCAAGTTTTACTACGTCTCTTCTAAGTGGTGGAGGATTCACTGGCTTGGAATGGACTGGAATGGCTTAGTGACAGGTTGCATGGCTTATGGATTCTCATTCCTTGTCAGTGGTGCACTGCCATGTTAAATCCATAAGTTGAACGACAAAAATTTACTGAGGACTAAAGAGTAGTACAAAACTTTTGGGTGTGTGGTTTTAGTTGGAGGTCTTCATGTCTACTATATTCAAGAGCATCTTTTGAACTTCATGGCTTTACCTGAGACAGAACAACTCGCCCCAGGTTCTGCCACATGTAACAGTTATCCCTGTAACGCAGTGTCAAACTAAACAGATTCAGGCATCCAACTAAAGTTTGCAATGGCTCCCTTCAAACTCTGCTATTAGGCAAGCTAAACCAATTCCTGATTTCATAAAGCTTTAGTTTTGTTACAATATAGTATATGCAGCCTCTTTAAGCATCTTCACTGAAAGACACTGGGCACAAAATACCCCCTCCCAACCCTACCTGACAATACTCATGTCTACAGCGAGCTGCATTATAGCTTTAGTTTCAAAACTGGTGCCATTAAATGCTTTTATCCAAGAAGAAATGTTGAATTTGGAGAACTTCTAATATATTGAAGTATTTCTTTTCCTTTTTAAAATCTAGACAGCATTTCCATTGCCATGACGTGCAGCTTGGCTTTTACTGTACTAGAGGAAGATAACTTGGTTCAATTTTGACTTAGACTGGAAAAACTAGTTTGCTTTGCTTACCATCTTTGCTGTTTCACAGGCATTTGATGCTTTAAATCAGCTGTGGAATGCTGAAAGATTCACTTGTTTTTAGGAAGCCATAAGCCTTTGAGAAGTTGGAGAGAAAGACTTCTTTGCTTATCTTATTTTCTCCTTTGGAATCAAAGATGTTCCTTTAAAAGTGAAACACTACAGAGTTGCAAAAATTGGAAACAGTATGAGCAAGCATCGTTTTGCAGCTTCTTTGATGGAATTGGTCAAGGGGTTTTTATTGTTACAGTATTCTGGAGCTGACTTACATGTACATGATTCATTTGGAAGGGAGATCCTTTCAAACTCCCCACAAAACAGTAGGAATGCAGAAAACAGCATTATCCACTTGCTTTTTCGTGTTAAGTGAATGATATCCTCTATTTTTTCTTTACACAAGGATCTGAAGATATTTTGTACTGAGAACACTGTGACTTCAAATTCTAGGCACAACTGAACTTTGTGTGGAACAGCCCCACCACCCTCCAACACAAGCAATACTTTGTTTAAGAATGAGATGCTGAACATGTAGAACAATCCATCTCCATGTTAGATGGTTGGATGTTGTGTGGAAGATCTTAAGAACTGCTTGTTCCATTCATGAGGAAAATCAGATGGGAAGTGTGGCATTTCAGGGAAACTTTACTTTGAAAATTACAACACTAGTACACAGCTCAAGTTTCATACATTTAACATCTGCTTTTTGAAAGAAATGTTAACAATTCTGAAATGAAATTAAACACGGGTTTAACTTTTCCTCACAAAAGCATAAGTCATGGAGGGGAAAACTTAACAGGCAACAATAAAAAAAAGGTAAAAACAATTTTCCTTTTAGTAGTCCTCTGGTAGTAAAGATAGAACAACTTCCACTTTTCTTTTTTGTTTGAGAAGTTAATTTGTCTTGGTCCAAAAGTTTAAAGAGTGTTTTTAGTATCTGCTTCTGCCTCCACCTCTATCGGATCTGCTTCCACCACGGCCACCACCTCTGGGTGCTCCGCGGCTTGAACTACTGTAAGAATCACGAGGAGGTGGATAGCCCCTTTCCATGGATGGGGGAAGACCCCTGTCTTGTCTTCCAACACGATCACGGCCACTTGAGTAGACATCACTTCTGCTGCTTGAGTAACTTTCTCGGCTTCCATATCCATCTCGTGTGCTGCCGTAATCGTCATAGCGACTGCTTCCACCATAAGATGGCGGGGGCCCTCGTGCAGGTGGAGCACTACGTGAGTTACCTGCAGGGTCAATGGTCAGGTAATATGGCAACACCATAAGTTATATAGAACAATTTCAATCTGAATTTACAGAATTGCTGTATTTAAATGGTTACTGCTACTCTTTTGTACGTATCGAGATGGTCTTAATATAATCTGCCACATTAATGGTATTTAAAGTGGGGATTGCACATCAGGCAGTGAGTGGATTTGAAGACGGTGTTTATTCAGGCAGGCTCTTTACTGGGTATTCCAGAACAGCTTGTTATTTTAGAGAAGAAACTCAGCCATATTTTCCAGAGATAGTTGCAATTCTGAACTGTAGATTTTGCTTCTTTAGTATATAGCTTATTTAATATGATGGTAACCAACAACTGCACTTGCACTGTAGGGGGAAAAAAAAGCGTGCCACTTCCCCGTGAAACACAAGCAACCTAGTAAAAATCATGTTTTATGACACCTGTACAGCTTAATACATGATCCTCAAAATAGATTCTTACCATAACTATCATATGAATCTCTGTAGGAGCCTCCACTTGGATGATCCGAGTAGTCTCTGTCACGTCCACCACCGTATCCATCACGATCACTATAGGAGGAAAGACTACTAAGACTTAGTACAAGTCAGTGAGATCATGGCAAGAATAAAATGACAAAGAAAAATCCAACAGTAGGTACCTATATCCCCTAGAGGGGTATTCATCACGGGAACTGGAGTGACCATAATCACGGTAGGCATAGTCTCGAGGAGGTGGTGCATAGTCCCGCGTATCCCTGGAGCTGGGATAATCTCTGCTTGAGTAACTACAAAGAACAAGAATTGAGATGTCAGCCATGTGTCACACCTCAAAAGATCAAAATCCTTCTCTGAACAAAAAAGCCGAATGAAACGAGGAAAGGGAATTTACCCGTCTTTAGTGCTGTAGCCATCATCTCTTGGAGACATGTAGACATCTCTTCGTGATGGCATCGGTTCTCTGCGTGGAGGACCACCATAACTGTCTCTTCCACGTGACACAGGAGCTTAAGAGAAAGAGTCCAAGTTCTTAATTATCATTTAGCCACATAAAAGACTCCTCAAGGCAAGTATTAGCAGATAATATCCCTGTTTATAGGGATTTAGAAGTATCTCTGCAGCCTATATTTATAATGCTTTACGCTTCTGCTTATACAGTTCTAAAGTGGCACTAGAAGGAACGTATCATATCACACCAAATTGTTCTAAACACCTACAAAATGATACTAGCATGAAAAGAACTGATAGATTAGGAAAGAATACATTATTCCACAACACATTTACATTAGAATCAATGACTTGCTACAGTTCCTGAACTAGAACTAAGCTGCTACAGCTGATTAGACAACAAAGTAATCCAGGAGATGTTTACCTCTTCCTCCCATGCTACTGCTACGCACTGGTCCTGAAGGTGCAGATCTTTTAGGTGGAGGGCCTCCACTTCGTGGAGGTGGACCTCTCTTCATGGGAAGTGGTCCTCGAGAAGATCCTAGAAGGGTAAGCCATGAACCAACTTGTTATGTCTGTGATAGCCACCCATATGCCCCTAAAACCTGAACTACAACAACCTAGACACTTATTACCGCTACGCGATCAACAGTAAGCCTCTAAATCTAGACTTCAAAGCCGCCTCTTGGATCTTGGCCACTACCAGATGCTACTGGCAGCACTGAGAGCCCACCAAGCTAACTGTCCACAGCTCAAACTGCTATCAAGAACTGTCTTTTAGAACTTATGCAAAAGCCACAGAGTGTGACCCAAGTGAAAAAGACAAGCTGTGACTGATTACAGGTACCAGCTAAGTGTTCAACAAGTTACTATTCTCAGAAGACAAGAGCCACCTGGGAAGACGTACTAGAGAAGATCCTACAGAGAGGGAACAGAGACACTACAGAGTCTGTAGAACCTACTACACAGACTCTCCAAGACAGGAGTTTTCACTATTTCCAGGGTTTTTTCCTGCATTACAGCTTTTACTGTTATACCTCAGGTGCTGCTTGCTTTTAAGTGACAGTTCTGTTTTGATACTGAAAAGGGTCTCAATAAATAGCTGCATTTTTGATACTGAAAAGGCTCTGAATAGACAGCTATATCTTAAGTTAAAGAATATCCAGTATCAAGTAATACACTATCCTTCCACTTCAGAAAGCTTCAACTCAACACGCTTTTATAACAACAAAAAAGCCTTAGCTTCCTTAGCTCCCACTATGACCTGGAAGGATCAGTTCTAGAACTTGGTACGTTTAGACCTCTTGCTAGTAAGAATGAAAGACAGTTCCCTTTCCCTGGTGGAAGAGAATCAGTTTTTCAACTTGAATACCAGAAAGCTTCCTTTCTCACGTGCAGGGCAGGAGTTTTGCTTTTCTTTCATAGCCAAAAAGTCAAGTGGAGTGTTAGTTGTAGAAGGGAATCTTCAGATTTGAAAGCCTTTTCTTAAGGTGTACTTGCCTAATCAAAAATGTGACTAAACTGCTGAGATCACATTTCATCAGTTTATTAAAGAACAAGGAGTGCACTATTCGGCTGTTTGGCTTTTTTTTTTTTTCCAGTAGGATTATTGTCATCTTCCAATGGGATTGTCTTGTATGTTGTCCAAGTATATAATGAGAGAGGTCAATACATACCCAAGTGACTCCCTCTTGAAGGTGGTCCTCTCGCGCCACTGCCGCCTCTTCCACCTCTAAGGCCCCTGGGAGGACCTCTGCTTCGTGGAGGGGGTGGCGGCCCACGCCTCCCACCACTTTCAAAGGATGGCTTGGTTGCTTGTTCCACTTTAATTGCTTTCCCATCTAATGACTAAAGAAGAAGCTGCTTTACTTACTGCTCAGTCATGTTTGTATGTCTTAAATTAAGCCCCTCTTGCTTCACTATTATAGGGCTTCCATTTTATAAAGTTAGAGCAACTCTAGAACTGATTTGAGTCTTCAGTATTAGTCCCCATGAACTCAGCAGCATGTTGGGCCTAATTTTTACAGTACTTCATTCTTGTGGTATTGATGGAAAAAAAAACACTAATACAGAGCAGCATCAGAAAGGACTTTCAGTGAAAATACAAGTGTCCAATGATTACGGCAGCCCCATGTCACTTATTCTGCAAATGAAACACCATTTATGATCTCCAATTTACTTTCAATTGCCATGGGCTTTTGTACCCAACTAGGACTGCACCAGTAGTGACAGGATTAAGCTGAAGGTATCTTAGCTTCAGTTGGGGTTTCTGGCAATGGGGAGGCCGTTTAGTACATTGTCTTGATGTCCTGATAAAACGGTGATCATTGAAGTACTTAGAAGTAATTTCAGCATCTACAATGCAGAGCAAGTATGAGAATTCACCCCACTCCTCTACTGTTTCAGGCTGGGTTTTTAAAAGAGGTGACCGTTACATTTAGGCTATTGCTTTTCCAGAGTGGAGGTGCTTTGTGGTGGGTTTTTAGAGTTTGAAAGTGGAAGGTTTTTTCTGGAATACAGACCTGCAATAACAGGAACTCTGCAGCCAACTATTGTATCTCAAACGTGAGCAAGTGGTAAGACACAATGAGTAACAACTTCATTCATCAAATCTCTGTATAATGTTTGCACACCAAACACTTGGTAATTACAGCAGAGCCACTATCACGAGCTCTGCTGCAGTTCAGTTACTGCACATCTATCCTGACAAACATAGTTTGTCTTTTTTCGCAGTTGAAAATTTACCTCTGCTATGACAACTACTGAATTAGGCAGGCAGGAAGTGTTGCTTATGGCACTTCTTAGCTGCAATAAATGAACAAAAATATGACTGCTCGTGATGTCTTACTCTGAACTGCTGACAGGGTTTTACTGAGGTACTGAGTCTTTTTTGTACTCCACTGAAATCTAGGTCTCTCTGAACTCATCCACTTCAGTAGCTCATATTCCTCCACCATATGTAGTTGTAGCTACTGGTTGGAAAACCTGTGTGTATACCCACAGGTCCAACTGTATCCATCATGAGAAAAAGGAATTGAGATATACTAGCAATACCAATTTTGGCTTGGCTTTAACTTCATAAAATTATTTTGCTTATGGAAGGTTCTTCCAAAAGCCATTTTTGCATGACAAGCTCAACCATTCCAGGAGCAAGCATTAGTACCTCTAATCACTGGAACTTATCAGTTTGTATCATTATTTTGCCATCATCATTCATCTATCTCAGTCATCCTTCTCAAAACAGGAACAGTGGGCTTGAAGCCTTAAGCTTTGCCATCATGACCACTGCTATCCTGAGTTTCTTGACAGCTTGTTTGAAGCTTGGAAACCAAACACCATCCCCTTCTACTAACATGGGTTCTGAGAACCTGGATGCTCACTCCAAGTTCTTTAGGATTTCTTTTAGGTAGGAGGTACAGTTTCCCTTATTTCTCCTCCTGTTTCCTTCTGCCTTGTACTCATGCATCTTACCAAGGCAAAAGAGGGTTTTCTTTTGAAACTGCTTCATGCAAGCAGTCTTAAAAGGCTATGCCTAAGGTCCAAATAGACCTTTCATTAGGTCTAAGAGATTATTTTTCCTTTTATTTTGTTAACCAGAAGATATTAGTCAAAGTTTGTCCCGTTTTAAAGCAGATGGGACAACTTCATTTTATAGGTTCTTAGCTCAAAGAAGAAAGGTCTCATCCCACTGACAGATCAAACTCACACAAGCCATCTCAAAGAATTTTTCAATGAGCCCAAAGCACCAGTTGTCCACAGGAACACTCATTAATTGGTGTTTAGAACCTTGAATCAGAGTGTTGCAGTAGCATTTTAACTATGATATGGGCACCATAAAATGGAGTCACCCTGGTGCTAAAAAGCAGCTCAGTAATTGAAGGTAAAGAGTCATTTAAGGATAATAATAGATTGGCAATCATAAGAACTCTATGTGGAATGAACAATCTACACAGCTTTGTAAGATGAGCTAGGGAACCTTAACCAAACAGCATTAGAGAACTGTCCTGCAAACTGTTCCGTGTTCCAATGGGAAAGATGAATGAAATCTGGAGTTTCAGGAGTGGGTCAGAAATCAAGTATTCCAAAGAGACTGCTAGAGACACTTGCATGAAACACAGGGGGTTCCTCTTGAATGGATCATGGTACTGTTGATGCTGCAGCAGCTCCACCATTTCTGCACACTCCTTGATGGCAGATCAAATGGGCTTCCTTCCACCAAACATATTCAAGAAGTGAAGATCATTTCTTATCAGGCTGAGCTTCTACACATTGTATTGCTTCTTCACCAGAAGGCATGGAAGCACTTTCTTGTTGGTTACAGGAAGGCCACCTTCTGCAGCGCTGAGTACAGTTCAGACTGTTGTTTGGATTGTAGGATTTGCTTCCAACCTCGTAACACAGTCCAGCTGGCTTGGCAGGTCTACACTGGAATTGCATCTTTGGCTTGTCCTGGATGTTTTCTCTAAGGTCATAGCCTCTCCTTCATTATCCATTTTGCCTTCAGGACTTAAAAATCAAACAATCAGAACAGCCTACAGCACAAACTGACCATTAGAGACTTGCATTGCTTGCACTTGTGTCCAGGTATGTGCCTTTCATGACCTCAGGACTACCATGAAATGAGGTGGTTCTTAAGAAAGGCTCCTAATTTGCTATGGTAAAGTTCTCCTGGTGTTTCCTCTGGGCTGCTCAGACGTGCTAACATTGATCCAATCCTACACAGAAAGTAACTGCAGTGAAAAATCTCCACCCCCACTCCAAAATTGTTATCTTCTGACCTCCTTCTGCAGGACTGAAGTTAATCTTCAAATAAGCTTAGCCCAGTCTATGCTTGTACCATTTTAGACTGAAACATAATTAATCCCCTTCCTTCCCCCCCCAGAACACTGGATGTTTTGCATGAATACATGCAAAGCAGGAAAAAAAAAATCAAAAGCAAATTCATTCTTGCAGAATCTAAGTCAGCCTCTTCTACTAGCTCCAACTTGGAATTCCTTTGGAATGACAAAGTGAGCAACACAAGTGATGCAGAACTCCTTCCCCGTGGCTGAGCAGGTCAACTAACTCCTTACAGACTGCTTGAACTATTGTCTGCACAATGCTTCTGCTTCTTCTGCATGAGCACTCCAATCCAGCATTTGGAAATGAACAGGAAAACTCCCCAAACTGACACTTATTACAGTGCTCTCTTCCTACAGCATGTCTCCATCAGCACTCCTCCTCACATCTAGGATGCAGTCTTTTTGAGGTACAAGCAGAACTTAGGGTCCAGAAGGCTTTCTGAAGACGAAGACAAGAGACTACTTCACGAACATCTTCCATATCCTTCATATCCAACCAAGCTAGCTATGTTGAAGACATCATTCTAGGCCAAATCCCAAGTGAGGATTTTCTTTTCATACACTATTTGCTGTTCAGATTTCAAAGCTGAGGCAGGTACTTCTACACTTGTAGTGTTGAAGACAGAAACTTTTGAGAATGATGCTCCACAAGGCAGTACTCTTTCACATTTCTTGACAATGATGCAGATGGGTGCATTCCAGAACATGTAGACATTACCTCAGCCACGTTCAATCTGATTTAGCTATTTCCCTAAGTATTACTTTCCTAAACGTTTCCAATGTGACCAAACACATGCCACAACATTCAAGATTCAGAACAGTTGGTGATTATTTTCAGAGGGATTTTCATGTGAAAGTTGCACTCCACAAACACTTTGAGATCAGTGACTGAACTCCTTTCAGCGTGACAACTGTTGGTGCTTGAAGTTCAGTGAGGAAATCTGGGTTTAAGAACCTGCAGTAAGCCTTCAGAACTGTAGCAAACTACATAATTCAATTCAACAGAAGAAGCACTTTTAAGGATGTTTAGGCTGGTACAGAAAGGACATTCTCTGACTTGTCACTCTCTGCCTTGACAAAGCTAGTAACTTGTTTAAGAAAGAAGTAAGTCCCCAGAGGAAGTAACACTATTGTCATGAGGTTGTCCTGAAGCACCCAGAAACTAAGTACACAGCAGAAAGCTGGTATAACACAAACCAAGGTAGGTTTTACTATTTGTGTTCACTGTGAACACTACAGCAAGCTTGTTTATTCCCAAATATTCATCGTGCTTTACTTACTGACTGCAATGACCAACATTCTTCTTTCAATGTCTTATGCTAAGAAGACAAACAGCTACCAAAATCCCAAATGTTCATTAACCAGAATCAAGAGAGGTTTCTTCACCTTACATAAATGGCATCTCAGAGACTCTGCTTAAAGGCCAACGCAGCATGACCTTAACCCATCTGTCCCAATTAAGCATGAAAGACCAGAGCCTGAAATTCAAGGTAACAGAGAAGACAGCTTTCACTGCCTAAAGAGACAGCACCTCTATGAAGATAAGCAGCTGTTGACCAGCAAGTTGCAAACTTTTATCTAGCTTCTCAAACACAAGCCAGAACAGACAGAGATCACAACAGCCTACAATCCTTACAAACTATCCGCATATCTATCACAGGGTTTTTTGCTCCAAACCCCCAGGTTTCTCTTTTTAAAGACATCACATAGGCATTATTTCCTTTTAAAGTCATACCATTGCACTGCAGGGCGTAAACAAGCAAATTCAATTGCTAGTTCACTGCAAAGATATTTCACATTAACTGGCAAAATGCTCCTCAAGCATCCTAAGTATATTTAGGATGCAAGTCACAAATGTAGGAGTTACCTACGCATTACCAGACAGCACATCAACATCCAGCAAGCACAGTAGGGAAGTCACATTAAACCCACATGAAGGGAACCATTAATACTTTTCAACTAAGTCACTTCCCCACAGCATAATTTACACAATCCTGCATTCAAATATGATAAAAACATTGTAGGAAGCATGCAAGAATGAAAAGCTGACTACTAAAAAGCCCTCCAAATAAATTAAAGTCTAATTGACAGCCAGACTTCACTTTCTAGTTCCAAGTCCATAACTGGGAGAAAGTGATTCCAGCTTCATGGAGACAAGAGGCATTAGGACAAGTTTATTACTTGCCTCCAGGATCTCCTAACCCACTGTCTTTCCAACTTTTATTGCTAGTTAATTTACCCCACAGATCAGTACTGCTCATCAGTAGCAACAGCAACGTGTAACTGGTTTTAATTCCTACCTTCCCATTCATATCTCTGGCAGCATCTTTTGCATCTGCTGGACTCTCAAATGTGACAAAGGCAAATCCTCTGGACTTGTTGGTTTCACGATCCTTCATCAAAAGGACTGCAAAAAGAAAGCCACGTTACCCTTCCCTGTAATTAGGCAGCAACAGCTAACCTTTATTTAACCTTTTAAGCTCAGAACTTCTTAGAGGACATGAAAGCGCTATCACTTCCAGATGATCAACGCCACAAGAGTCATCACAGCTATTTTGTTGCTTTTTATTTCTTAGTATCTTAAAATAGAAAGGTTTTCCTTTGTACCTTCCACGATGCGTCCATATTTGCAGAACACAGCCTCAAGGGCTTTTTCATTTGTCTCTGTGTTCAGGCCCCCAATGAACAGCTTCCCGGGACGATCTGCTTCAACCATTTTGATTCTGGATGTGACCTATTAAGAGCAGAAGTTTATTATTAACAGAACATCAAACTGTAACAGACTTCCAACACCACCTCACGCAACATCGACGACTCCTCAAAAGTACAAGCAAGTTTTCTTGTGCCAGATGCCAGGAATTAAAAGAACAGAAAAAACGTATAATTTTTAGCCTGCAGCAACTAAGGGCAGTACTAACTTCAGTTATTTCTTCACATTCTATCGTCTATTTCAAACAGGTTAACTATAAAAAGTGGAACAAGACATTGATAAGAACTCTTCAGATGAAGTAGCATCAGTGAATATGGGAAGCTTTCAGGGTTACTACTGCCTTGACACCCTCAATAGTAAACCCAAGTACTCCCTCTACGTCCTGCCACAGATGTATTTAACATGTCAAGCAACACCAAAACATTCGCTTTCAAGTCAGCTTGGGCCAATACTCCAAATTAAGTTCATTCTTTAAGCCATTTCAAGCACATCGAGGCTATGCCGAAGTCCTGGCCTACACAACGTGTCAGCCTGAACGAATCCCAGACCATCACTGCAGCTCTACACAATAAGGCCACCACTAAGGCAAGGCGAGGGAGGAAAACGGACAAGGCAAGTGCAGCCCAAGACAAAGCGGAACCCCGGAGCGCCTCGCAAACCCCTGGCGCCCGAGTTCAAACGTGACCCTCACGCCTCCGGCCCCGTGGCGGGAAGCTCGCAGCGGGGGTTCAAGGAGGGCCGGCGCCGATCCCCCGCCGCGCGGCGGG
>NW_009924692.1:0-13527 GCF_000696875.1 Nestor notabilis | reverse complement strand
CCCATAGCACCCATTGGCACCCCATAGCACCCATAGACCCCCATAGACACCCTATAGCACCCATATTTCTATTAATTGTTTGATATCTCTATTAATTCCTCTGATATCTCCATTAATTGCTCTGATACTTCTATTAATTGCTTGATATTTCTGTTAATTGCTCTGATATTTCTATTAATACTTTGATAATTTTATTAATACTTCGATATTTCTACTAATTACTTGGATATTTCTATTAATTACTTGGATGTTTCTATTAATTACTTGGATATTTCTATTAATTACTTAGATGGCTCTATTAATTACTTGTATATTTCTTCTAATTACTTGGATATTTCTATTAATTCCTTTAATATTCCAGTTAATGGCTCCGATGTTTCTATTCACTGCTCTTGGGGGGGTTCGAATTCCTCTGGGATGTGTTCTAATCAGTTCCATTGGGATCATTTGAAGGGCCTTTGGGGTTTTTCCATCCTCTTATAAGTACTTTGGGGGGTTCGAATTGCTTTGGGATCCGCTCCAATTCCTTTGGGATTTGATCCAATTCCTCTGGGATCCGCTCCAATTCCTTTGGGTTTCGTCCTAATTACATTGGGATTCACTCCAGCTCCTTTGGGATTTGATTTAATTGGGTTGCAATTTGATTTAATTGCTTTGGGATCTGCTCCAATTCCTTTGGGATTCGATCCAATTCCTTTGGGTTTTGTCCTAATTGCTTTGGGATTTGATTCAATGACATTGGGATTTGATTATTTCCTCTGGGATTTGATTTAATTGGGTTGGGATCTGATTTAATTACATTGGGATTCACCCCAGTTCCTTCGGGATCTGTTCCAATGCCTTTGGAATTCGCTCTAATGAGTTACCGGTGGGTTCTCCACCACCGTTCCCATCAGGATGTTCTCAAGTCACCCCAGTCCTGTGGGATTGCTGTGGGAAGTGGAAGATTCCAGGACTTGAGCAGCTCTGGAGTGGAGGTGGGACATTGGAATGGGTTGAATGGAGGTTTGGGATGAACAGGAATGGGTTGGGTTGGGATGGACCTTGAAGATCATCTCCTTCCAACCAAGGGACATGGACACCTTCCACTAGACCAGGTTGCTCCAAGCCCTGTCCAACCTGATCATCCCAAACCTTCTCCACTCAACCCATTCCAACATCCCACCACCCTCATGGTGAAGAACTTCTCCCTCAGATCCCATCGCTTCCCTCTTCCAGTTGGAAGCTGTTTCTCGTCATCCCATCCCTCCACCCCTTGTCCAAAGCCCCTCTCCAGCTTCCCTGTGGCTCCTTTAGGTGCTAGAAGGTGCTCCAAGGTCTCCATGGACCCTTCTCTTCTCCAGGCTGGACAACCCCAGCTCCCTCTATCTCCATAGCAGAGTTGAACCAGCCCTTGGAGCATCTCCATGGCCTCCTATGGACTGTCTCCCATTCCCAATCCCACGTTCAAAGCAGAAGCTCCACAAAGCCACAAGCAAAAGGGTTTAATGGTTGACTCAGCCACAAGCAGCATTCCATGGAAACCAGGAGACAAGAATAGTGCATTTTGGGGGGAAAATGATGGGATTCAGGTCTGTTGGTATTGATTTTAAGCTGATTTTGGCTTCTCTTCATGATCCAGCATGAGATGGATCATCCAAGCTTCCAGCTCTACCTGGTGGAGATCAGCTCTCCCAAATATCCCTTTTTCCTCCATAATTTGAGGTTGGATCAAGTGTTTTCCATGGTTTTGGAGGTGTTTGAGGCCATAGGACCTGCTCCCTTGATGTCCACCATAGCTCCATGCTGGTTTTCCTCCCATCACTGAAGAACCTCAACCTGAGATACCCATTGGTGCCCTTGCAAGCATGGAGTATGGACAAGGATCGGTGAGGGTGGGAAGTGTCTTCTCATGTCAATCCCAACGTGGTCTCACCTATTGCATGGGGTAGATGGGGGCTTCCACTTCCATCCGCACAGGCTTGGAGGCATAGCTGAAAGACATGGAATATGGGTGGACATCAAGGTCCACCCTTGGAAGAGAAACCACCTTACCCTCACGGAGAGGTGGAAAGTTCATCATCTCCTTCCAAAAAGGTGAGTTTTGGTCAATGGAACCATGGGTTGATGGGGTCAGCCCATGGTTTCATCCTGTCTTCATGCATGGGGTGGTGGTCAGGATGTTCTCAAGCCTTATGGTGGTGTTGGCTTCATCTTCCATGTCTTGGATGCCACCAAATCTTGAAGTCATCTCCTCACCACCCACCCTATCATTGAGACCTCGTCTGATGTCCTCCTTGTAGCCAGCAGAAGATGAGAAGAAGGTGCAAAATGGTGGCATAAGGGCACATTGGGGTGGTGGACATTGGCGTGGAGGTGACATGTGGAACAAGCAACGCTATGGAAGGGTGTGGGGAAGGTGGTGGAGTGAGGACAAGGTGGTGGGACAGGTACGAGGGCAAGCGAGGAGATGCTGGAGATGGGATGGAGCTTGGAGGCATCTCCGTTGGCTTTGAGGTGGTGGTTTTGGGGTGCTCCATGGTCAGGAAAATGGGGCTTTATGGGGCAAAATGGGTCTAGATTGGGTTAAAATGGGTCTAGATTGGGTTGAACTAGTTCTATACTGGGCAAAATGGTTATAGATTGGGTTAAAACAGTTCTATATGGGGCTAAAATGCTTCTCTACTGGTCACAGTGGTTCTATACTGGACAAATGATTCTCTACTGGTCAAAATTAGTTCTGTACTGGACAAAATGGTTCTATACTGGTCAAAAATGGTTCTATACTGGGCTAAATGGTTCTAGGTTGGGTTAAAAGGGTTCTATACTGGTCACAACGGTTCTATACCCATTTTGGAAGGTTCTCCTACTCCCTATATATGTCTCTCTATGTTTGGTCCATGCTGAGACACCAGAACCCCCCAGTTATCCAGGTTCTTCGTTATGGAAGATGGAGCAAGCGAGGCCTCCTCCGTTGGGGAGCTCCAGGAGCATGAGGTGGGGCAGGAATGAGGAGAAGACTTCACTTACCCGAGTCACTTCCTTGGCTTTGTGTGTCAGTCGCTGTGGATGAAACCAAAGAAGCTGGAGGAGCCCATCCTTGGAGGCCACCGTACCCAACCCATTGCTGCCCCATGGAGGTTGGTCCCTACCCTGCCAAGCTTCAAACTATCTCCCCCCGTTGGGGTGGGGACATGTCTGCAGCTCACTCACCATCCCACAAAGTCTCTGGCTTTCCAGGCATCAACCACCTCAGCGATGCTCCTCACAACGCGACCATCAGGAAGCTTCAGGTCATCCTTGGGGTCCCCGTTGAAGTTGCCACAAGGAGCACAGAGGCGGTTGACCATGGTGGCCCCAACGGTGACCGTCACCGCGCCTTTGGGGCTGAAGAGCACTTCCATGCCTGATGTATGGGAGATGGTGATGTTCCCACCTGTGGTGCTCAAGGAGATGGCTTTGGACACATTGGTTGGGAGATGGGTGGAGAGACCATTGACCTGCAGCAAGGAGAAGGAGGATTGGGATGAAACAGGGCTTGGACACCTCAAGAGGAGGAGGTAATCCCACCCAACTCCCTTTAATGACTCCTCTTGGTCATCCTCAAGGGTTGTCCGTGTCCTTGCCCCACCTTACCCACACCTCCATGTTGGTGTTGATGGTAATGAAAGCCTCACGGAAGAAGATGAAGATGGCAACAGCAGCAGGGACATTGTCCTCCCGGCACTCATTGACCTCCACCACCACCTTGAACCAGTTGGGTGACTGCTCGTTGCAAAGGGCAGCCACTTTGTAGGTGCCACTGGTGAGGAGCATTCCCTTGGTGCCATCAAAGGTGCTCAAGGAGGCCCCAGGGGTGAGGTGACATTGGCCTTGCTGCTTGACGCAGAGCTGAGCCCCGTCCCGTGTGGAGCAGACCTGGTCTTGGGGACACTGGATGTCCTCACAGACAAGGCCCTGGGATGGGTGGCAAGTGCATCTTGTGGTGCAGTTGTTGGAGATGATGGTCTCACCTGCCTGGAAAGGGAAAGATCAGAGGTTGGTCCCTATGGATCAACCATCTCCAGGTTCTGGGGGTGGGATTTCCCATCTCCAATGGAGGAGGAGATCCCAAAGGGAGAGAAAAATCAGGACATGGAGATGATGGTGGAGATGGTGGAACTCAATGAATTGGCTTTCCTTTTCCAGAGGAACAGAACATGGATTTTGGGATGTTCTCAACAGTGTTCTTCTGGATATGTGGCCTTAAGGTGATCCCATCAAAGATGGAGGTCCCAAGCCTGTGGCATCATCTTGATGGGACAACCCAACTCATTGAAGGTTGAGGCCTCAAACCAGTTACATCAATGAGATGGGACAACCCACCTCATTGAAGATGGAATCTCCAAACCAGTCGCATCATCTAGATGGGACAATCCACTTCCCTCCCTCAACCAAAGCCCTTGATGGCCAACCTCACCTTGAAGTACCTTCCCTGGTGCAAGCAGCCACATTGCTCCAAGGACACGCAGGTATCTCCATCGAAGAGGTACCCATCATCACATTGACATCCCTCAAAGCATGTCCAAGTGCATGGGGCCGGCATGGAGAGGCTGGAGCACGTGAAGTCACACGTGCGGGTGCAGAGCTCATAGTGACTATGGGGTGGACAGGAGAGAGCTGGACAAGAAGGAGAAACACCATTATTGCCACCCAAAACATGATCTGGACCCAATGGGACATCCCCAGCAATGCTCTTGGCCACCTCTGATGCCACCAGAAGATGTTCAACCAACCAAATGCTGCTTTGAACACCCAGATGGAAGCATTCCAGATCACAAGCACATCGCTGGACACCCATTCCCACCTCCTTAGATACATGATGATGTTCTGGAGGTGGTGGGATGGAATTCCTTCCTTCTAGGGTGGGTTTTGGGAGAGAAATGGGTGATTGAAGCCCCAGAATGAGCTTCTTTAGGTGGGTTGAAGGTGATTTGGGGGCTATTCGATGGAGTTTGGGGTGGGTTAAGCAAAAGGCAGCTTTGATACCACAGAGGTCGCTTGTATGTCTTCTTGGTGTGGCCAATGATGGAGAACTTGCCTCCAAAGCCACAGTGGTCAAACTGGATGGGTTTTATGGGGGAAACGGTGGGGTTTGGAGGAGACCAGGAGCTGAGGTGGCTCCTTGGAGATGTTCTGGAGAACTTACGGCAGAAAGTGGATGTTCTCCACGCTTTGACCTCAGCGGTGGCAGCTTGACAAGCAGCAGCATAGGCTTGGATGCTGTGGCAGAGGACCTCAGGAGCTCCAGCAGCAGCACAGACATCGTGGAGACAATGGTTGAAATACTCCACCGGGCTCACCTTTGGGTGGCAGGAGCTGAAAGGTCCCATCGGATCCCGGATGATCCCACAGGAGCCACTGCCCACGTAGGGAGCAACATCGGTGGCATCACACATAGGGCAGACCGTGCTGGTGCAACCATCGGTGCATGTTCCATCCTCCGCATGGACCTTCCAGGAGGTGACAAAGTCCTCGGTGCTCTGTGCCAAGGAGCCACCAGGCAACTGGAAGTCATCACTGGGGTCCCCGTTGTAGTTGCCACCTAATCCACACACGCGGCCCTTGTAGGCATCAGGGATGGTGACCAGGAGGTAGGTGGCCACGTTGTAGAGGAGCCGGATGCCAGCCATGGTCTGGAGGACAATGTTGTTGCCTTCTTGGCCAACCCGTAGCTTCTTGTCCTTGGTGACCAAGGGCAGCGTGTAGCGTTCTCCGTCCACCTAAGGTGTGGATGTGGGATGAGGAAGGGTTTACGTGGAGACATGGGCCATATCTACATGTCCATGTGGCACCCACTCAACTTACCATGACCTCCCAGCGCCGTCCCCTCTCCATGCTGACCGTGTGGCCATGGATGGAGGTGACCACCTTCTTCATCAAGGCCATGTTGCCCCGGTGGCCCACATCATGCTCCAGCAGCACCGAGAAGTCCATCAACCACTTCTCCGGCTTGCAGAGCTGCACCAAGACGTAGGTGCAGGAACCCGGGAGGTCAAAGGCTCTTCCATCAAACGTCACGTAATGGGGGTCACCAGACACCACCAAGCGCCCATAACTGGTGGGGTAGCACCCCAGGACCCCATCCTCCACCCGACACTCCTCATGGGCACCGCAGAAGACCTCTTGGCACTCCACCACCCCGTTGGCTTCACAACGGCACCTCTCCCGGCATGACGAGAAGAAGACCTCACCCTTCTTGTAGTAGAGGTCCTGGTGCTCACAACCACACTCGTCCACCGGGACACACTCGTCCCCGCTGAGGACAAAGCCCTGGTCGCAGAAGCAACCTTCAGTGCATGGGGTTGAGCCACAGGCATTGGAGATACCACGGCATGTGGTTGGGCAGCTGGTCCCACAGAGCTCGTAGTGGGAATGACGAGGGCAAGAAGGACCTGGAAGGAGAAGAAGATGAAGGATGAAGCCATTGGAAGCAGCAGGATGAGAAGGTCCATGGGGATGGGTTTGGCGTTCCCATTCCTGCATCTAGGAAGGATCTGGAGGACTATATGGGTGAAGGATGGAAGGAATGTTTCTCTGGAAGCTTCCAACCTCAACCTTTGGCCTTGGAGCTGTGAAGGGAGAAGATAAACCCATTCCATCCCAAGGAGATGTTGGATATGGGGAAAATCAATCCAACTTTGGAAGAGTTTTGGGGCTTCCACTGGCTCTAAGCAAAGCCACAATGGGTGGTTGACCTCCAACCCTTCATTTCCTGGCCTGGCAGGATGGAGAACCTCCTTCTGACCCCACTCACCACAGAAGGTTGGTGTCCTCCATGGCTCCACGTTGACTCCATGGCTTTGACACTCGGTCACATAGGCAGCAATGGCTTTACACAAGGTGTCCCGGTGACCTTTGTAGTGACAGGCATCAAAGGCACAATCCTCCAGGAAGGCCACTGGGTTGACCACACCATGACAAGCCCTGAATGGTCCTTCAGCCTTGGTGATGACCCCACAATAGCCATCCCCACGGTAGGGTTCTTTCTCCTCTTGGTTGCACCTCGAACAATCCCCTTCGCAACCAGAGGAGCAACCAGGGACATCTCCAACCTTCCAGCTATTGGCCAAGTGGATCTCATCGGTGGCCCGTTGGCCATCGCGGGTCACAAAGTCATCGTCGGCATCTCCATTGGCATTGCCACAGAGGCCACAGACGGCACCAGCGTAGACCTCAGGGAGGAGGACACGGGCATAGCTGTACCAGTCGAAGCTCACCCTTAGACCAAAGGCTGTGCGGGCAAAGCCATGGACACCACTGTGGTAGAGCTCAAACTGGTCCTTCTTGGTGAATGGGAGCTCCACGAAGGCGCCGTTGACCTGGAGAGGTGGTTGGAGAAGGTTGGTGGTGGACCCAAGCTCATGCAACCTGCTCAAGATATGGGTGGTTGCATAGGTTTGGGTTGGAAGGGGCCTTGAAGACCATCTAAGGACATGAGCACCTTCCACTAGACCAGGTTGCTCCCATTCAATTGGCCTTGAACCCTTCCAGGTTCATCCCAACCTTCTCAGTTCAACCCATTCCAATGTCCCGCCACCCTCATAGGGGAGAACTTCTTCCTCATATCCCATCTACCTCTTCCATCTTCCAGCTGGAAGCTGTTTCTCCTCATCCCATCCCTCCATCTCCTCGTCCAAAGCCCCCTCCCAGCTTCCTTGTAGCCCCTTTAGGTCTTGGAAGTCCTTTTGGGAGAGGTTTCCTGGTCCAACTCCACCCAAGTTGGGGTTGAGAAACACTTTCCACGTGGAGAACTTCCAAACCAACCCCCAATCACTCGGGATTTGGGTGGTTTTCCGTAAGGCAGGAAGAGTCTCCAGCCAAATCCAACTGAGTCAAGATCTAGGGAGGGTTGTGAAACACTTTCCATGGATGCAGTTCTCAAGAACATTGAGATTGCTCAAGATCTGGACGTTCCTCCAAGAACCACCAAAGTTCTTGGAGGGTTTCCAGGTGGAGGCTTCACTCTTCAATGAGAAAACAACGTTCCAAGACAAAAAACAAGGGAAAAGCTGTTCCCAACCACTATGAGCAACACTTTGGCCAGGAGAAGGTGAGAATAGAACCATTCCCAAAGGAATTGAGTCACTTTGCAGCTGGAGAAAGGGAATGTTGCACTCCAAAGGCCATATGGGAGTGGAGAACCAAGAAGGACGATGGGATGTGGGATGGGTTTTGATGTTATTCATGGAAAAATGAGGGGAAAAGGGGGTTTGGGGGCAGGAAAAGCAGGAAATGAGCAGTTTAGCTGCAGGTTGAATGTGGTTTTGGTGGCCACCTACCTTGACCTTGCGTGGATGCTCCTGGCTCATGGTGATGACGTTGCCGTAGACCTCCAAGGTGAGGGTCTTGGTGAAGGACACAGCTTTGCTGCCCCGGTTGTTGTTCTCCACCTTGACAGTGAATGGGACCAGTTTGGGGTCCTTTTGGGTGCAGAGGGCCGCAAACTGGTAGATGCAGGTCCCTTGGAAGTCATATCTCAACCCATCGAAGGTGGTGTAGTGAGGGTCACCCGTCCCAATGCATGTGAGGTGCTTCATGGCCTGGCACCTTGGGACACCGTTGACCACCACACACTTCTCATGGGCTTTACACCCCCTCTTCCTACAGGTCACTTGGCCACCATCGCATCTACACCAGCTTTGGCACGTCCCATCATCCCAAAACTCCTCTTGGGCCTTGTAGGAGCGACCATTGTGGACACAAGTGCAGGTCTCCATCGGGATACATGTGTGGTTGTGGAGGACGAAGCCCTCGTTGCAATGGCACCTCGGGGTACATGGTTCACTGCAGGAGGTGGGACCTCTGGGGTGGGTGCAGGTGGCTGGACACGCTGTCCCACAGGCCTCAAAGTGGCTGTTTTGGGGGCATCTTTGAGCTGTCGGGGTGAGAGTTGAGAAGAAGACCTCAAACAAAGCATGAACTAAGCACTTAGAGGGACATCACTGGAGATGTTGGCTCAGATGATGCCTACAAGTGAGCCCAAGCCCAAGAGACACCTCCTGGGGATGTCCCTCAAAGAAGTCCTACATGGATGATGGGTGTCATGGAGCTGAAAGTGGACTACGGGGTGGTTTGGCATGGAAAGAACAAGCCAACCCTTTGCTGATGTTGGTTGACATCAACTTGGTTGACACCTCCAAGCACCAACTCAATGGGCTGGGCAGCACCTCTTGGACACCCATGACCAGATCTCCGTGGGTTTCTCCCCTACAGTGCTTGGAGACCCCCATAGGAACTCACCACACGTGTCCTGCAGCATCTCCTGGCCTTCACAATCATCTTGGCAGGAGGCATCTCGCCAGCTTTCAGCCCAGTCCTCCATGTTAGCAGCTTGGGTGCCATCAGGAAGGGTCATCTCATCCTCAGTGTCCTCATTGAAGTTGCCACAGAGCCCACAGGTAGCCCCAAAGTAGCTGCTGGGCACGGCCACCATTATGGCCCAGTCTTCATCATAGGTCACCTGCAGCCCAAAAGCTGTTTGGAGGATGGTCCTACCTTCGTTTTGGGAGATCTGGACCTTCCCATCTTCTAATGTGGTTGGTACATTGATGGGCTTGTTGTTGACCTTGGAGGAAAGGAGAAGGAGAAGGTTGGTTGATCATCTATGAGTCCAAAACCCCATTTCATGGTGGACTTACGGCCTTAAGCCTGCCTTTTCCTTGATTCTAACCCAAAAGTGGCCATGGTTTGGTGGGAGACACCTCTGAGGGCATCTCAGTAGGTCCAGAACACCCTTCCCTTCACCTGTGTGGCCCAATTCTCCACGGTTTTGGTAGTCCTCCTTAGGTTCTTATGCCAACCTCACCCACCACCGTGTTTTACCCTCTTCCACTTGGCTTTGTCCATGGAATAGCACTTCCAAGACCTGGAAGAACCCACCTGGATTTTACCTCCTTCCCCTATGTGGATGGAGATGTTGGAACCATACACATAGACCTTGGTCAACCACTCCTTGATGTTGCCTTCACTCTTCTTCTCCTCCACAATGAAAGGCACCAAGGTGGGATCGTTGCCACAGTACTTGGCAATGGTGTAGGTGCAACCACCACGGATGTCCATGGTCATCCCATCAAAGGTGTGGTACTGCAAGGCCTGTGAGCCCATGCAGGTGCCCATGTAGTCATGGATGCAGGTGGCCACCCCCTTCTCCAACTTGCAGGTCTCCTTCTTGCGGCACTTCAGGAGCCGGCAGGGATCTAGAAGGAACCACACATGGAATGGTCCATGGGGAGACCATGGGACAGCATCACCATCACCATAGATGCTCAACCAGCACCTCCAGAGCTTGGACATGAACATATGGGTTGACCACTTGTGGCCATCATCACCATAGATGGTCAACCAGCAGCTCTAGAGCTCTACTATGTTAAAGCCAGGATCTAACCCAGGTGGGTTTAACCACCTTAAGCTTGGGCTTGAGCATCTGAGGTTGACCACTTGTGGTCACCAGCACTGTAGATGGTCAACCAGCACCTCCAGGGCTCGGACTTGGAACGTCTGGGTTGACCACTTGAGGCTCCTTCCATTGACAGACCGTTAATCTATGGATCACTTATGGATCACAACCTCTCTCAGGTGGGTTTGGCCACCTAAAGGAAGTAGAAAGGAGGTGAAGAAGGTGGCCATGGGACACTCACCACTGTCACAAACAGCCGCCAACCCATAGGCTTTCTGCTCCCGGATCCCCACACTCAGCAACCCAAAGGGGGACAACTCATTCTCCACCATATGGACCGAGAACTGGTTGCCCAAGCTCTGCTCAGCCCAGGAGTAGTCGGTTCCTGGGACGTTCTTCCACATGACGTTCCTCAAGGGGCTTTTGTTGAGCATCATTGCAGATGTCTCCGAGGTCTTGGCTATGAGCAGGGCATAGTTCTCATACCCGTCCAAGGCGATGATGTTGTAAGAGTGACAGTAGCTGGAGACATCTGGGATGGTCATGAAGAAGGGGTCATAAGAAATGGAGCCCTTGGTACCTCCATCAGCAAAGAAGATGACCTGGATGCCAGCACTGGCTGACAGATACAAGGTGTTGAAGGCTTGGAGACCATAGAGCGTTGACCTGCTTGGCCGTAGCTCCCGGACCTCTTTGGAGACACCATGTTGAGACTCCACACGGGTCTTCTGTGAGGTGGACACGTAGATGATGTCGGCTTGAGTCTCAAAGGGCAACGGTGGCACGATGAAGGTGGTTCCCCAGCTAGAAACAGGTTGGAGCTGCTCCACCAGATGGTCACATTGAGTGAACCTGGCCAAGCAAGTGTGACCGGTGAAGACGGCCACCGGTTTGTGGGCCATGATCCTGGTGCCAGACATATCAGATGGACTTTGGATTTGGGCTGCTTGGAAAGGCTCTAGTTTGATGGGAAGAACTGAGCCCCGAGGGTAAGTCCGGCCTTGGTAGGTCACCGTGGCCTTGAGGTGGACATCAACCATGGTGGGTTCATCCCAAGAGACCACCACAAACTCTCCATAGCGGTCGGTGCCCACATTGGGGGTCACAACGTGGTACTCGGTGCCCCAAGTGTGCACTGGGTGCACCACGGTTGAGTCCACCGAGGTGGGCTTCTCATTGACCATGACCACGGAGATGGCATTGTTGGCCTTCACCACCACGGTGTTGTCGAAGACTTTGCTCCCAACCATCTCTGCTTGAGGTGGGATCTTCACCAGGATGGTTTGGCCAGTGGTGGCCTGCACCGTCATCCTCAAGCCTGGCTTCTTCATGGAGATGGTGATGGACGTAAAGGGTGAGTAACCTGTGAGGAGCAGCTTGAAGTCACTGTTGAGGGTCTGCTGCAAACCGTTCTGCATGAAGGCCACCACGAAGTCTTCTCCAAGGTGAGGTGGGGCTGATGCGGAGACGCTGAGCAACCAAAGCAGCCCTGGAAGAGGAGAATTGGCCATTGGTGTCTTCATCACCCATGAAGTCAAGTGTGGGTAATGTCCACCTCAAGGCGGGCTTGGGGTGGACAATTGATCTATTGAACTTTGATTTGATGGACTTTAGATTTGATGGACATTGACCTGATGGACATTGATTTGATGGACTTCCATTTGATCAACTATCGGAGCAACCTGCTCTAGTTCAAGTTGTCCCAGCCCATCTCATGGGCTCATGGACTTGGAACCAGATGTTCCTTGAGGTCCTTCCACCCCAACCCATCCCATGACTCTTTGGAGGTGCAAAACGTGTCTCCTTGAACCCAAACCTCTCATTTTGAGGCCATTTTGGGGCAAATTGGGCAAGTTTTGGTCTATTTCTCCACCTGGTTTGAACTCACCCCAGAACACGATAGTGCAGCCCCTCAGGAGAACATCAGCTTCACCCCGGTTCATGGTTCTTCTGCTGCAGAAGGGGAGAAAATGGTCAAATCCTCTGATTTCTACCAAAACTGGGACTTATGTTTGCCCCATGGCTTGAAGTTCTGAGGTTGATTGTGGTGGCACATGTGGACTCATCCCCACTGTGGTGACACCCCACTTGGAGAACTTGGAGAACATAAGAAGGTCAATGGAGCTGTTGGAGGAAGGCCAAAGGAGGCCATGGAGATGCTCCAAGGGCTGGATCAACTCTGCTATGGAGATAGAGGGAGCTGGGGTTCTCCAGCCTGAAGAAGGGTCCATGGAGACCTTGGAGCACCTTCTAGGACCAAAAAGAGGCCACCAGAAACGTGGAGATGGGCTTTGAACAAGGGCTGGAGGGATGGGATGGGGAAAAACAGCTTCCGTTTGGAAGAGGGAAGAGCTGGATGTGATCTAAGGGTAAAGTTCTCCACCATGAAGGTGGTGGGACATTGGAATGGGTTGAATGGAGAAGGTTGGGATGCTCCATCCCTGGCAGTGTTCAAGGCCAGGTTGGATGGGGACTGGAGCAACCTGCTCTAGTGGAAGGGGTCCCTTTTCCCCCTCTATCCCCCTCTTCCCCCCCCCTTTTCCTCCTTTTCCCATTTATTTCCTCCCTTTCCCCCATTTCCACCTTTTCCCCTTTTCTTCCTTTTCCTTTTTCCTTCTTTATTTTCCCTTTTCCCTTGGTTATTTTGCCCATTTTTTTCCCTCTTCCCCCCAACCCCCCCTTTTCCCTCCCATTCCCACTTTTTCCTTTTCCCCTTCCTTCCTCTTTTCCCCCCTATTTCCCCATTACTCCCCCTTTTCCATTCCCTCCCATTCCTCCCCTTTTCTCCCTTTCCTCCCTCTTCCCCCTTTTTTCCCCTTCCTCCCTTTTCCCTTTCCCTTCCCTTCTTCCCTTTTCCCCCTTCTCCCTTTATCCCTTTCCTCCCCTTCTTCCCCTATTTTCCCCTCTCTTTCCCCCTTTTCCCACCCTCTTCCCTTCCCTCCCCTTCCCTTTCCCTCCCCTTCTTCTCCCTTCCCCCTTCTTCCTCCTTTTTCCCTTTCCTCCCCTTTCCCCCCCTATTTTCCCTTTCCTCCTCTTCGTCCCCTATTTCCCCTTCCCTTTCCCCTTTTTTCCCACCCTATTCCCTTCCCCCCCTTTCCTCCCCCTTTCCC
>NW_009924691.1:327-34511 GCF_000696875.1 Nestor notabilis | reverse complement strand
ATCCCTGGTGGTGGTCAAGGCCAGGTTGGACTGAGCCTTAGTTTAGTGCGAGGTGTCCCTGCTCATTGCAGGGGGGTTGGAACGAGATGATCTTAAGCTCCTTTCCAACCCAAACCATTCCATGATTCTATGAATTTACTGCACAGAATTGTTTCATAAACAATGTAACAAAGAAATCCTGGAATACTCTCTTTGAGTAATAATGTAAGACAAGAAGGTTTCTAGTTTCAATTTTTAACTCTATCAGTTAGGACTACAGCTGGTGCCTTTGATTTTTGATTGCTTGACCTTGAAATACTCACAGTCTTGGCATTCTGCAAAGGTGAAAGACTGGAAGAGCAGCTGCAGTTTATTACAATGATAATACAGTGAAAACAACCACAAAGACTTTTCTGAAAGCAAGAGAAAAACTACCAGAAATAAAAGTAACAGCAGACTGATGGAATATGGCTGTTCCTTCTGCAAAAATGGATGACAGAATCCCTTAGCTTTTTTTTTTTTTTTTTTTTTTTTTTTTTTTGAGTTTAAAACATGACTTTACTTCTCTACTTTTAATGCTTGTGGTAGGTAGGGCTAGCTGGGACAAGGGTGGCAGCGAGAATCATTTCTCCTAAGAAATAAAGGATTAGGATTATTCAGCATTGCTATTGATTAAAAAATTATTCTAGATGCCAAAAGACACACACAAAACTATGTATTTTTCTTGCTCTTATGAAGCCTTAATGAAAAATGTGTCTTCACCCAATGGCAAACCAACTGATCTTAATCAAAACAAGCTGTGCGTGCAGTCTGATGGCTCTTATCTCTGTTAACCACCCAGTAAACATTCCTTTTTCCCATCTAAGCAAGGAATCCTTTGCAATCAGCTAGTATCAGACCTTGCAAAAAAGACTGTCCTGACTGAAATGTCTATTTATTACAAAAAAACAGGAGACTGACAAGATCAAAACTGAAGGTGGAAGGACAAAAGAAAAAATGCCTGAAAATAGCCTTTAATAATTTGATTAAATAAAAATGGATGTTTTAAAATCACTTTATAGTGGGTGACAAAGAAATGAGGATTCCTAAATTCTGCAACTTTTATATTAAATAGCACTTTTTTCTAACCTCACTTCACCATACCCAGTAGAGCTGCCTGTGAATTGAGGTGTAACTGAAGTAGAAAAGAGTAATAAGCATCTTTCTCTGAGAATGCAATGGGAATGGTCTTGTATTTCATTAAATTTATATTCATCGTGCCTCTAACAACAGAGCTCTGATACAATTTGCACATCATTTTATCTTTCTTTTGATATAAAAAGATTTCCCTGTTTCTACTAAACACTGGTAGGGAGCTATACAGTGGTCCACATCAACACGAAAATTCCAGTATTTCTTTCTGGTGTATTAAAACTAATAATCAGTCCTACTGCTGTGTCAGTGCTGACAAGTTAAAAAATGTGAATTTTACTCAGTAGGGAAATTATCGTTTTTGCAAGAGAACTGAGACTAAAGAGATTCTCAGTAGATAAGAAAGTGAGATCCATAGGGCTGAGCCCATCTGTTTGATTTCCCCAAACCTCTGTTGCTGCCCCTCCCCATCATGAAACAAACCCCAAACACATGCGGTTTCCTTTGCCTGGGGAGTCTCACCAAGCTCACTAGATGATGCATAAGCACTCTTACCATTCTTTGTATACCTTTCTCAGTCTCCAAATAAAAATGGTTTGCTCTGTGTCTGTCAGACCAGAGAGGTTTCTAGTGTTCAATTACTTGGACAAATGCTGACACATCCTTTTGAGTACCACAGGCAAGATTATGCCATCCATTGTGGCATTTTCATGAGCTTTTTTTCCTCCTTATATAGTTCATACTTTTTCAACATTACTTATGAAGCATGGTGCCCTTGAAGTATTTGTGCAACACTTGGGAAATCATGTTTTCACCATGAAGAGGAAACTACTCAGCTACCTGTACTTAACCGGGCAACATACTGACATGTTGGCATAATCTGTCCCAAACTGCATTATCTATCTTTCTTCACTACTGCTACCTGCGATAGGTAGACAAAAGTTGTCTTACAGGCCAAATTTTGTCACTTTTATCCTTATTTAAATGTGAAAATACCTTTGCCAGAAAAGAGTGACACAAGATGGACCTATCAAACAATTCTTTTCACTATTACAAGCTTCCTCTCAGCGGCATGTGAAAAAATTCACTACAAGGATGGTAGTCCACACATCGAAAGAGAGCGGTCTCGTACCCTTTTCTGACTGAAGTTTTACAATGTACTGTCCTCATTTCTTCAGTCAGCTCTAAGTCAGACTTCCTATCAGGAATGCAGTTAAGCTTGTGCTGAAAATTAAGGTTGTATTTCGGTACCATTGAGGTTTAAGTCCTTCTATCTTGTTGCTGATGTTTTCCTAATCCAAGACCTTGAACCAATACGCAAACAAATTCAAGGTCAGTCTCCATTTGAGAGCAAAAGACTTCAAACAGCCAACTTTACTGTTGGGTCCTTTATTCCTGTTTCTCTTTGTTTACAGCCTTATTCAGAAATGAGGCTATCAAGCCTTTCTTCCTAGCACTGCTTTGTTGATTTGGTTTTGTTTGTTTTTTTTTAACAAGGTCATGAAGCTCTAACAACCCTATAGCCACTAAAGACAACACAGGTGTTATCATTAAATTCCTGAGAAATGCAATTCCTCAATTTTTCCCACTACATTCTTAGGGAAAAAGAATAGAACTTTAGAGTGCTCAGCACCTAACAGTCACAAAAGAATTGAACTTTCAAACTCTCCAAGAGCTGAGCTCTGCTTCCAAAACCAGCTTGTATATTTACAGTCATGCCTTTTGGCCTACTTTTCTTAGTTTCCAGTGGGAATACACAACCTAAAAACCATGGAATTTAGTAATGGTTCATAAATAAAAATTCCATTTTGGTACAGTCAACCATACAGGGTAAGCCCTGCAAGTCTTTTCACAGACTGCATGTGGATACTACTTCGCTTTCTTTTCATTATCGGCATTGCTATCTACTGATTAATTGACAAACATTGTAGACAAAGTGCATACAAATACTTGGGAAAATAAGGTCAAAGGAACATTTAAAGCTGAAACATTAGAACACTGCACTGGAAACTGTTTAGATACATTACTTGCATTTAACACTCAGTGTTAGACACAGTACTGAATTGTTGTAACTGTAAGTCTGGTCCTGCTATAGACCTGGACAGGAAGAAAGATCCTTTCCCAGGATTTTCCCCCACCCCTAACTTTACCAGCAATACACGCACAGACCTTCAGAGAAAGGTGCTCCTCCAGTACCTTAAAGACCAAGTAACTTAATTTCAAAAGGATAAACAAATTTCATTCTTAGTTCTGAATTCAATCATTGGTATATACATGAAACTAATACGATTGGACAAACTTGAACCTGATTTTGTTTCATATAACAAAGCAAAAGCAAAGAGCACATTAATTTTGAGATTTCAAGTTGAGCTTGTATGGGTGGAAGTTAAAGTGAAAGCATCTGTAAAAAAACATGAATACAGAAATTAGATAGTAGCCACAAATATAAAACCAAAAGGCAGAGAAGGAATAATAATTAAAAACCCTCCGACTCATGTTTTGTGACTCTTGAGGGAACTAAACACCTTTGACGTGACAGTTGCTAGAGCAATGCCTCAGGTTGAAATTGCTAGAGAACACAAGGCTCAGTGATGATTTGACAGCCTAATTCGGAAGCAGTTCCTTGGAGTATATGCAATCACATTCAAGTAAACCTTGTGTAAGCAACAGGAAAAAGTAACCCTTTATTAACCTGTCAGTATTAATCTTCAGTAACCTTCAAGTATTTTATACCCTCCTGCCAGGGTACGAGCGAGACATGCATGAAGTTTCATGCATGTTTCTTGCTTGCATGAAACAAGCAGCAATATATGCTCCCTACCACACAATCCCTACCACACAATATTTCAGTTGGGCTTTTTCTTAAAATACCTAGTTCTCAAATCAGAAGTTTCTCATCCCCCATCCAGGCACACAATTATAAAAGCAAACTCGGTTATCAACTCTAGCAATAAAACAGTTCTCAAAAGTGATGCCCACTGCTGGAGTTTCCCATTTCAAAACTAGGTCCAGCCTTTTATGTTGGGTGAACTAGACTGGACACCCTGACCCTGATCTGGCTTCTTACAAGCCAGCACCAGCTAGAACATCGTTAAAACTAAAGAAAAAAATAAAACAAAACAAAATAAAAAACAATGCAGGAACAAGGGGGTTTTAGCTTCTTCATTACATGGAAGGAAATAGATCATGTGCAAAATGCATGAACTGGGAGTAACGGAGATGAATAATGTATCTGTTACTTGTTTGCATAATGAAGTCATTTGATGTACTTTGACTTCTCAGGCAGAGCAAAAAAGTAATGGTTTTCCCACCTTCTTCCAAGAAAGTCCTCAGCAGGTCATGTCCTCCTAAAGGCCAGAGGATGCTACAGAACACTAATACTGCAGGGACACCTGTAAAATAGCATAGCAGATTTTGCCAATTGCATTGCTAAAATACCAACTGCTGAGCACTTGCCTGATTTCATGAGAGAGGCTGAAGCACTCACGCACATGGCAGACAGATGCCCAATTGTGCTCGGATGGCAAGAAGACTGCATAGGGAAGTGAAGAACAAAGGCATTTCAGGGAGGTTTTTTTTTTAATGGATTTAGGGTCCTTTTCCCCACAAACAAACCATACTCTTGTGAACTTTTACTACAGTAGTTTCTCCCCAGGTAAGCATTTTGGAAAGCTCTGAAAACTTCTAAATGCTTTCAAAAGCCTTAATCAATACCTTCTGAATTCAAAGGCCATATGGTAACATCCAGTCATTTAGAGGGCAAAGCTTTGCAGTGGGAAGTTCAGTCTTAAACTGAAGTCAGCTTCAGAACTGTCCAGTGAGGAGCTAAGCTGAACATTTCTAAGACCCACACAAGACCAGCTTCTGTCAATGTTACATGCAGTAGTCATTCCTGTGCAAGTACACACTGCATTGCCAACTCCCATGGCCTTAGGTCAACTTTTACACAATAGAAAGCTTCAGGTCTAGGAGCTCCTGCAGTGATCTCCCAAACACCTTTTCTCTCCAGTACCCAAACCAATAGTATTTGGCCAAAATCAATGCACAAAAGTAAAAAAAGTAGTTTTCAAAGTTTTCCAATTCAAAGAATTGGAAGACAAAGTATCTTGGACTCTAAGCAATAAAGCCAGTTTTATGCACTAAAAATAGAGGGGGTTGCATTCTTTTAGACCTGCACAGTTCTTTGCTCCTAACATGTTCTGGCATGAACCTTGAGATTTATAAATGACTCAGCAGTGTGAACTTTTACAGCCAAACATAAAACAACAAAAAACTCTTCAAACACAGCAGATTCTTTGTCCTCATTTCATCCAAAAATTTAAGTTAACAGTCCCCAAATTTCTGTGGTCCTTAAAATTGTGCTTAAAGTCAGTACCAGACCCCTAAGAAGGTTTAGTCCTGCAGCTGAACAGGACCGCCTGGCCTGCCCAAACTGTTATCGTGGCTCTTATGTAAGAATTTAGGGTGCAGGCAGATATTGGTGTACTTGAAAACTCTGAGACCACCTAACTGTACAGGTGCTCATTAACATCTTTATGGGAATGCCTTCTTGCTCTGCTCCTTATGAAAATTTCTTAGGAATCCATGTCTTCTGTAATGGCAGAACTATACTCCTGCCAGGTAAAATAATGTCTTATTACAGAACAACTTTGCCATTACTTTCATTCTGTACAATGTAAAATTAACATTAAATCCAGGGATTTTCCAATTAAAAAAGCCTGTCTGACAGAAATTTATATACAAGAGAAATCTAAACTTAAGAGTCTAAAATGTAAGTTAGTTCTAACTCACACTGTAATAGCTTCCTACATAGCACTCTACTGAATAAAACTGGCTCACTTTCCTTAATGAAAACAAGTACATTATAGGACTGCATTTTTCTCAGTGTTTACGATTTTAAATTTAATAGAACAGCTTTTTCCCCCTCTGATTTTAGTTAATATCCTTGCTATGCTCTGTCAAATAATTACATCCTCAGGTATAAGGTTCCTGCTATTTTTCATTGCACATTGGGGTTTTTTAGCTAAGCAGCCTGCTGATCTCTCTTCCTCATTGCTTCTCATACCTGAAAGCACCTTTTATTCTACCAGTAAGAATATTGTTGAAATTTTTAAGTTCTAGGACGAAATAAAAAAACAAAAAACAAAAAACAGTAAGAAAGGATCCTCTCATTGTGATCTAGAAGATGCTGAGTTGTGTTTTACAAAGCAATAGCACACAGCAAGGTGCACTGGCAATGCATCAGTATCACTTGGCTCCTCTGTCAGAATTCACTTGCGTATGCTGACAAACCGGGCATTAATGCTTTAATCACTTCAAACATGACTGTATACAGCCAAATACAGCCCCACTTTTAAATTATTGTCCTTATAAAACAACTTAATGGCATCATTTTCACAAAGTACATAGCTTTAGTCACTATAAATTTTTCAGTGCAAGCCATAAGAAAGAGCAATTTGTTTCCAAGTTTCCTATCCAGCACCCCTGACTTCCTATCCAGAATGAGGAAAGGGATCATCCAAAATTGCCCAGCCAGGTCTAAACCCAACCCAGTACTGTTAATTACCGCCCTAAACACTTGCTTTGTTACTGATAACCAGATTCATTACAAAACATAAAAATACCTAGAAAGAAGAAAAAACACAAAAACCATGGGCCTTTCCCACTAAGTGACATGTTTTCCCTCTTATCCTATCCCTTTTCCTTGGTTTGAATGTAGTCTACTTGACTGCAAACTCTCCAATTTTGATTTACATTTGCTTGTATGAACATTTACTTACATGGCAATAAACATGTCTGTATACCTTGCATTTATGATGTAGAACCCATCACACATCTTCCCAGTACAAGTGGGCTTTTTGGGGGGAAAAGTTCTTAGCACTGGTCTCTGTAAGAACTAGAGCAAGTCTGGCGCATGGCATCACATTACAGAATACATCCTCATCATCATCTCTGCTGAAGCACCTACATGTATTAGGGGCCTTTCCTGTGAAAACCAGATAGTACCTCAACATTCAGGACCATCGGATCTGAAATGTCAGTTAACAGCATTTTGACAGAGACAAGAAAAAGCAGTTCTTCATGAGAAAGGGGAATAGATAAAAACAACACTATTTTGAAGGACTAATGAAAAAAAATGCTCATTTTGGAATCTACATTGTGAGTATCTCTAGATGCTTTGACAACTCATCATTGCTCCAATAAGTAATCTTTACCTTTCAGTCAGAGCACAGTGTCTTGGGTCAGCTCTCACAAGATCAGTATTAGCAGTGGTTTACTTTATACAGGTAGGGAGAAAAAGAGAAAAAGACAAAGTTAAATAAGTCTAGAGCCTGCTGTTCTGAACCTAGATTTTTCCTTACAATGCCTGCCCAGTGTTTTGAGGTGAACGTGTGAACTGTGCAAGTTGCTTTAAAATAGCTGTGCTGTTTCTTTAAAAGCCTGTTTTCTTCTGTGCAATGACTGTTACTATGAGGCTCCACACTTCATGTATCTATCCTGAACAAGATTCACTCAGTTCGTATCTCTGTCTTTTCCTCCCCAAAGCCAAACTGGCAGTCCCAGGCAAACATCCAAAATCTAGTAGTAATTTTTCTTCTTACAGTCTATTTTCAGGGAGAGAGAGATGTGACCAGTAAACTGCCACAGCATCCCAGTGCATTGCTTCATTTCCCTCAACAAGTCTAATTCTGTAACTGAAATGCAGCAAGATATTTAAGAAGGCACACAGAAAGTAGTTAGAGGCTAACTGGACATCTTTACTTGATTTTCATTACAGAGACAAGCTTAATATGAATTAGGATTTTAACTGTCCACCAGTTAACAAGTCTGAGGAAGATTCATGAATAAAAATGTTTCTTCTGCTACTTTTGTTCAGCTGTGCTAAGAAGACATATCATATATATGAGCAGAACTGGTTCAAAATAGAGGTAAGTTGCTGCTTTGGTGAGCCAGATGCTGCCATTTCTACATTTTCACCTTTCACAGAAGAGACAGACACCTTCCCAGTAGCCACCTGGAGCCACTCATTCTGCACCAACCTTTGCTCCATACTCCAGTAACCAGGAGTTTTGCAGCAACTACATTAACTCCTGTCACCTTGAATTTCATTACTGAGTAGTAACATTTTAAAGCTTTACAGAAGTTTTTTTGGGTTTTTTCCACATGTATTGTGCTGTTAATGGCAAAGATTTCATGAATATGAGTGTGACTGAAGCAAAAAGGAAAACAGTTCTAAAGGAGAAATCTCTCTAATGGGGTTAGACTAAAAATTGTACAGGACTGTTGTTAAATTGTCTGGTTTGGAAGACTTTCGGCCAATTTAGTTTAGAAAAAGACATCAAAGAGTGAGACACTTACTGTATTTCAAAAACCCTCAGCAACTGAAAGAATAACAGGACCAAAGGTACAGATGATGAAATGATCCAGCGCTTCTTTGATTTCATTGACTGTATTTTAAGGCAAAGAGGAGTATTAGACCACACCGCTCCAAACGAAACACCTCTGCCTGGATCCCAACAGCACGTGAAATAGCTAATAAAGGTCTTCCAGAAAGGTATCTGGTCTGCATTTGAAAACCAGAGACAGAAGAGGTTGGACCATTTGGATTTTATTTTCATGGTTAACAGTGCAAGTATCACCACACTACAATGATTTGCACTCATGGTCATCAGGGCAAAACAACGCAAACAAATGCTTAATTATACCTTCAGCCCCTCAGCCTCCTCAATGGCCCTGGTATCAGACAGCAGAAAGGATTTCATATAGATAAGAGGAAGGCCCAGGTCCAAGGGAGAGTGCAGCAGTCTTCTTCCCTGCATGCATAAACATTTGCACACTTGTACAGTACTCAAGTGTCTGCTGGTTTGAAAACTCACTTCAATCCAATACATTCCAGCATATTTACTAGAGGCACTACATAAACTGATAAGAAAACAAAAATAATAGGAAAAGAGTAATAGATCAGAAATACAGATAGAAAGGAAAGCTGAAATTCCGAAGCATTTCACCAAACAGTCACTTTATAGTGGAGAAAAAACAAACAGCAGAGTTACAGTGCAGAGTTGCACACAAATAGCTTCATTTACATCTGCATACTTTCCCATACCAGGAATACAACATAAAACTAAGGTTAGGCTAAGCTTTTAAAATTAAAATTTTTCTTTAAAATAAGACTGCAGAATCAAGAGCACAAATTTATACAGTTTCTGGGATTGCTGGCTTTGGGGTTTGGTTTTTGTTGGTCAACCCTCCCTTCCCTCCCACCCCCCCAAAAAAAAAAAAAAAAAAAAAAAGAAAAAGAGGCAAAGTGTGGTGTGGATTTGGCAGGGGGAAGAAGGTAAGAGAGAAAGACTCTGATTGTTCCACTTATGACACCATCAAAAGGCAAAAATAATAACAGGTAACATCCAAGACAGCCAAACAGCCCCAGGGTCCCACTGCACCAGGCGCCAGGCAGTCAGATTTCACCTCCACTCAAAGAAATTGCCAATGAAGTAAACATAAAAAACACATCACTGCAGTGGTGACTATTAATACAAAGCTGCTTCTTGAGAGGTAAAATATGACCAACTGTGAAGTCTGCAGTCTTTCCAAAAATGAAGGGAAAGGCCACTAGTAAGCTAAGTGGCTACTTTATTTCAGAAAATAAAAGGGTTCTCCTTTCCAAAAGAGGAAGCAGAAACTAAAGACTTTTTTTAATCTGCACAGAGGTGCTCCAGAAAACAGAATGAATGCCTGCCAGAAACCAGTCTGACCTCAACGACTTGGATCATGTCCACAGAGCTATACTTGGAGTATGTTGCCTGTACTGATGGTTAAATTGAACAAGATCAATAGTACCTGAGAAGGTGATAAAGGGAGAATGATCCACTGAATGGTGTGCTGATTAGCCTTTGTTACAAGAGGGAAGAACATATCCCATTTGCTTTCATTCTCCATCCAAGATCTAAAATACCTCATTATGGAGGATACTCCAAAAAGCTGGTCACAGAACAAAGCACAACAGGTGCTCTGAGGGCCAGCACAACAGGTCAGCAGCTCCACACATCTTGGCAGAGATCACAGATTACTGCTTCTGTTCTTCCAGATCAAACAAGGATTGAAATCATATTAGTGAGAACTGTCTGCATGCTCCAGACTTTAACACCAATTCCTAATGGGAAGCTATTGCTATGAAATCATACAGCTATGGACCATCTGAATGGATAACTATAAACATACTCACACTTGCAACCCAAAATTATTCATTACTTAATCAAGGCAAGAAATAATATGGGGAGGGGGAAATACCCAAGGACTGTTCTTTGTAACTGTATTTATATCTTTGGAGATAACAAATGGAATGCAATAAGAGCACAAAGTCAAACGTTTGATGTTTGTAATTGACAACTGAGACCCTATTTTATCATAAATAAGAGTTAATTTTTACAGTGTTAGTCTTGTTACGTAACTCTTAGTAAGAAGGTAAGTATTTAGCTGTTGTACAGAATTTTTCCTTTTCAAGCCCTCCTCTTCCTCCATTGCTCTTCTCCTGATAGGACATTGAAGCTTGTAGCTCTAGCTTAAAGGGAGCCTTCTGCAACCATAGGATCCCACCGACATACATGGTGCTTTACAGCTGTAACAAAATGTAGTGTTATAATGTATTATTTTGTTAAGCCATGTTAGAAAGCAGCTAGAATAATCCATTGACGCATAATTAAAATCAACTCTCAATCACCTATGGAAATGAAACATAACTGAGATATGCATTAAATCTATAAAACAATTCTTCTTTAAATGTCTTACTAATACTTCATTAAAATTGCTTTTCATAATTACACAGAGTATGTAGCAATAAAGTGGTCCCTTAGAAAGCAGTAATTATTATGGAGTCCTATCTTGCAAGAAAACTCAACTTCAAAATTAAACTTCATTCCATTATCAAGAAAAAGTTTCTCACAAAAATATTCCAGAAGAGTCAGATCAGAATGATTGAAGCACTTTATGTAGACATTTATTTCAAATGAGCATCCTATTAGTTATCCATACAAAAATTCTGTATAATTGAAATACCAAGAAATGCCTCCTTCAGCTATCATAATGCAGTATTCACTTTGAAGGTCTCTGCAACAATATGAATTCAGGAGTTTAAGCTCTTCAGGGCAAATGTTTGCTCTCACCTGCTTAAAACCAATTTGTGCCATGTCTTGTAGACATTGGAATATAAAGATATTTTATCATGCCTTGTAAAAGTTTACAAGTTCTGGAGTGCTGTTTTATTTGACTTCCTTTCTTGGATGACAGACACCTGTTTTGGCTGGGCTAAAAACCACAATGACTATCCAATGGTATAAGATAGATATGATTAGCAGTGGAACTGGACAAATGATATCAAAAGTTTCTAAACTGTTCAAGAGGGAAAAGCAACATTTTTGGTGGGTCCGTGATTGGTAGACAGATTTCTAGAATTGCTCAAAAATGTTATCACCAAGCCATTTTCCATTGCCATAAAAGACTTTGTCAAAATGTCTTTATCTCATTTTTCCCCCACAAGAAAGGATTAAAATTATTGCACATTTTTAATAAAAGTTTTATCAGTCTTTCAAATTATACAGTTTCCTAGGGCAGCTCCCCAAAATACATACTTCCAAATGAATTTTTTTGTTTAATGTTAATTCAGGAAAATGCACTGCTGGTGTTGGTTTCACTCCATTTCAGGATGAAAACAAATATTGAAATGTCAATTTCAAACAAGCCAATAACAGTTTACTGAATAGCCATAGCAAATCTCTATCTCTAGGACAGTATCCTATACATTGTAGACCAATTTCCTCTGCTTAGAAAACTCACATTTTATAATGCAGTGTATGTTGTCCAAATAAATCCCACTAACACGTCTATATTACAGATCTTTACCCCTTTTAAAGCTTTAATCATTAGATACTTGGATAAGATACATGATGGGATAAATATATTTCAACCCTAGCCTAGCAGAGGAATCCTGATCCTGCTGCAAGAAGGAAAATAGTGCAGTATTACAAATACAAAATTGTCTTACTTGTCTCTATATTTTTCCTCACCATCTCTTCTAAATAAAGGAGAAGTCAGATAGCAAATATTTATCTTAAGATGTTAGGGAGAAGTGTTTTTTCTTTCAGTACTTATTCACTGCAAGAAGAGTAAAGCCTTAAAGGAGATTAATAAGAAAGAAAAGCAATAATGCAATGAAGCTCGGTAATGGCTTATAAACTATCCAAAACATAAAAAAAGAAAAGAAATAAAGATTAAAAACCAAATGTTCTGCATTCCCATGTTAGTACTGGTGCTTAATATATTCATGATCTAAACCAGCACAGGATGACAAAGCAATGAAGAAACACAATAGATATCAAGCAGGATGGTAAAGACTATAGTGAATAGAAATGTCTAGACCAGCCCCTGCTCCTTGAATGGATGACCTGAGAGCCATCAGTTTACAGTACTGGCAAATGCAAACTAGAAGAACAAATCAAATTAATTACTGGGATTTGAACAAAAGCATAGGTAAACCAGAAGCAATTTTCACTTGCAAAAAAAAAAAAAAACCAAACAAAAAAAAAAACCAACAAAAAACCCAAACAAACAAACAAACAAACCCCCACATTCACCTCCTACCAGAAGTCACCAACAAAAATGACGGTATTTGAATGTTTAGTGCTATAAAATTGTGCTCCAAAAATAAAACTGGGTTTGTTTCCATTAAGACTATTACTATGCCTCCGTACATAGCTTTGAATATGAAGATTCAGTAGGTACTCTCTCTAGTTTTTAATCTTGGGATCTTTAATATGTTTTCAATCTAATTTTAATTTGTTAGAGAAAGAGAGGAATGAACTTTAAGGCTAACTTAAACTTGTCTCTTGTGCAGGTATCACAAAGTATAAAAAAAGACAACATTTGCTACATTTAATAAAAGATTTAAAAAAAAAAAAAAGAATTTTTTCCAACTGCTTTGCTGTTTCTCGAGTCCATGTCTTTTCAACAAAAATTATTAACTGTAGAATACATGCACAAGCAGAATTTTCAAATTTTATCAACCAAAAAACCCTCTGCGGTATGTTGCTTGAGTAAGCAAATAGCTAAATATGCAAGTCAGGAACAGAGCCTGCACAGTTCAGAAGATGCTGGTGTCCTTTGCAATGACAGCAAGTGCAGCAACAGTGTGTTCAGCTAAGAGGAGGTTAGGTGACTTCATTTTTGACCAGAATGCTATCAAAAATCAAGAAAACAAATAAACCACACTCTGAAGCTGGTCAGAAACAGGTTTCAAAAAATATATTAGGATGCTTAACTCTTATTGGAAGCATGGGGTAGATAGATGCTGTAATGCACCCCAAAACCCCACTCTAAAGATGATCCAGTCTAGGCCCTGGCTGGAACCCATCAGGACTCCCTTTCAGGTCAAATGTTCAGCACACTATTCTGCAGAAACCAAACTGTGGAGAGGGTAATTGCACACCTAGGGATCATACCTCAGCTTGAGCCAGAGCGCCTATTGGTTTAGAGACAGTAATTTTGCCTCTGTATCCCAACTGTAAGATGGGGGTAACAGTCTTTATATTATTGCAGAAGATATGGAAGTGCTTGCATATCTTCCAAGATAGGCATATAAATTCTCACATAGGATGGACCAGATGCTTTGATACTGAAATGCTGTGTATTTATCTAATTGTGCTTAATACTACTAAAGACATTCTTCAGACATTGTACAGTCCTCTGAAAGTAGTGATAACAAATGAAAGTTCTGAATGAAGCTGTGCTCTGTTTATGCCTGGATCTGACGTAGGTACTGTCATTTCACATCTGAGAAAGGTAACCACAGCCATCCTGCCAAAGGAAAATGGTCCAGCTTGGCTACAGTACTCAGGCTCCTTGCTGCAAGGTTTTCTGTGGTTCCAACAGACCCCTATCTTCCTTTTCTTGCCCCAGCCTGCCAGTTTCTCAGTCTCTCTTCACGGAAAAGCTTTTTCCCTGTGCCCACCCCCCTCCCTGTGACTTCCTGTTTGCTCCCATCAGTTATATTTTGTCCACATCCCCCCAGCTAACTCAGCTTCTGGGCCTCACCTCTTTCCTTCCCAAACATGATGGGGAGAACCACCAGTCCAGCTAATTGGTGTTGCCTAATAGGATGCTCTGTTCAGCAGAGAAAGATCTGAAAGCTGTAGCAATAGATCTGAAAACTGGTAACTGATGCAATGCTATCATTGTCTGTCAATTGCAAGAGAAACCAAATACCTCCCTGCTATTTTCATTCTTGTCAGACAGCATCATTCAAGCCAATCATCCAGTTTTTCACTTTTTAACTCTGTGGGAAGGAAAACAGCAGCGAATAGAACTGACCTGGATTAATTCAAATGCTCCAGTTAACACTGCTAACTAGGATGAAAGGAATTGTTGGAAATGCTTTCTTTAAGGAAAACACTGATAACCAAAATTTGCTCCTGCAAAACAGAAGCATTTAAAATTTTTGTCTAAAAAGGCAAAGATGATGTAGCTAAGCAACCTTGCTCTTCCCTAAACTGAAAGTTGGTTTTCATAGCACCTTGTTTATCACTGAAAGCTCTGACAAACCGCCACCCTATTTTATGTAATTTTATGTGATGTCTAGGGGAGTGCCAGATTAGATCTGGTATACTGTCAAAGGGACTTTTCCCATGAATGCAGATGATGGCAAAGTTATTTTTAAAATAGCATCCAAAATGTTCTTTTGTCTACTGCATGCTCTTCAAATGCACTGAGTTGTGCAAGCAGCCATCAGTCAGAGAATAGATATGCCTTTCTGCTTTTGCAGCCAAGAAGCACTGGCTACATTTTCTTTATCTGTGTACTAAAATAAGCCACTCCCCTTTCTGTGTTAGATTACCCCTTCAGCACAGGATTTGATACAGCATTTAGTATTTGTATTCTACTGCTAAAGATCTTGTTCTCTTCCAAGAGAAGATGTATCCTCATGTATGCTCTCTACCCTGGTTTGGGTATTTCTCTTACCCTATCTTGGATATACTCTGTAGCTCTAAGGATGACAATTATTTCCAAGTTAGAAGTTCACTATATTCTGTAAATCCTGTTCACTCAGTTTGAATCAAACAGTTTTCTTCTAAGTTTTTTTTCTCATTCTGACTGCATTCTTCCTAACGGACAGGACAGAAAATACATGCAAGTAATAAGCAAAACCAATGATACCGGATGTGACCCACTGGGTTATGACTTGGGATGCTAATCTCTTCTCAAGCTACAGAGTATGTGTATTAACAGCCTTGTGGCAGTTTGACAAGGGCATTGGAAAGCATCTGTCCAGCCCCTGCCTTCCCCTTTTTTGGTAGTCTGTCTGTAATATCACATACCATATAATAAAATATGATGGTCCCAAATGTTTTGCTTAAAAACAAATAAAAAAAAATTTGGCCGTACTGCTCCTCTGTTTTCTTTTCTCAATTGGTCTTGTGTGTGCAGAATAAATATGCACACAGTAGGCCTATGCATCTTCCTACACAGATATACACACACACCATATACAGAAAGCAATGCAGCTTTTCTGTTTACTCTGCCTCTCTCATTCCCTCTAGATATTTTTGCATGCTGTCATTTGTGGAATACTGTTGAAATCTGAAGGGATGTCAGCTGAGCCTGCCTTGCATTGCAAGCTGTTGGCAGCCTTATTAACGATGGGGGAACAGTGTGGAGTCCACTGCCATTTTTCACAGACTGATGCTGCTGGTTGGAAGCATTTGGCAGAGCTCAATGGGCTTCAGACTCTCCTCAGCCTGGATTTTATTGTTGGTGTCTCAACAAGGACTCCAAAGTTGTTACTAAAAGTGCCAGCAGCTGCTGCCAGCATGTACGAGGAAGGAATGTAGTATACTAAGAAAAAACAAATATCAAAAGGTTTTAAAGAGGGCAAGAATGCATGTTTTCTTACCCCATAACCAGCCTTGCCTGTGCAATGAAATTAATTTGGGTTTGTTATGGGGTAACTATATTTTTTCTACGCTTGTAAATTTCAAAGTTACCTGCAACATTTTGTTCTCTACTCAATTCATTTTAATTATCTCTAACTCCACAGATATTAGCCACCTCATCTGTTGTAGCTCCACTGACTCCATATCTTTTGCCCATGTCATTTTTAAGGGAAACTTTTGATTATTTGGGTGTCAAAGTAGAGAGGGAGGAAGGAGAATGTAACTCTGTGCTTCACCAAGTCAGGAAAAGACCACCTGGCCATCAGCCTCTTTTTGGCTAATACAATTAAAAGTGAGGGGGGAGGGGGACAGGAATCAGAACTGAAATAGACTTTAGCCACTGCTACAGTTTGGCTTTCCTGTGTAAAGTCTCACCTAACTTCCTGCCTAAATGGACTGGGCAGTTTCTAGTCATCCTGAGGTTGAAAGAAGGCACTCTTGTTCTCCCAGTTCACTTAGACTACTATGAAATCAGGGCTATATGGGTCCTGTGCACAAAAGAGAACAACACCGGAAAAAAGAAATTACTATATATTAGGAATTTAGCTAGTCAATTTAAAAAAGGGGAATCTAAAGTTCCCGCCACTTGCACCTAAATCTAAGGACAGATGGCAGTTAAGAAGGAACAGCATGTCTAAGCATTTTTTGTCTTTGAGTCTAATATTCTTTAATTCCCCAATCACACACTATTTTTCTTTCAAGCAAGGACTAGTACTACAACTATTCCATCTCATAATCAGGTTACTCTTGATGACCATGCAAAGCCAAATCCCAATGTCATAGTTAGCATCATCTCCTAGTGATTCTGTGCCAGAGCACATGAAAGCAATACAGTACTTTTAACAACCTCTTTATTTTCTAATAAAAGTTGGGTCCCATCCATTCCTTCCTTTTTCCTGTCTAGCACATTTATACCACTGGTTTACCATGTGTTCACATTCACTGTAACATACCTCCATCTCCCTCCTTTCAACTGATTTTTATTTAGAAGATAAACACTTCAGGACAGCACAGAAAGTAGGAAAATTTGTCTGCAATGTGCCTAGTAGATTTTAGCCACTATAAAATTAACTGAAACATAAGACAAAGCAGCATTTTAGTAACCCGCAAGTTGTTTTTCTCCTCTTGTCTGTTCTCTAAGTCACTCCATCTGTCATTTGCTGTATTTTCACAATGTTAGGGAAGAAGGGAGTTGACTATCTGAAATACAGAGCTTTATGCCTTAGATTTAATGACACTGGTTGCCCAGCCACATACCTATGGGCTATGCAGTAAACAGACTCAGCACCAAATTAGAAGTTCCCTATGGCAAAGACTTACCAGTCACTGGAAAGGCTACGCTGCACTAAAGTCACCTAAAAAACTAAGGAGAGGAAGAAGGATCTAACTTAAGCAAAATTTGGAAATCCAGAGATACCCATTCTCTCCCTTACTCTGCTGGAGACAGACTTTGTAATCTGGGACAAAGCATTCCAGCATCAGCAGGTATTTCTGCATCTGCGCCTAAGAAGATAAAAGAGAGGATGGGGAATATCATTTCATTAGCATTTATAAGGCAAACTGTGTGGAAAGCATTGTCATACAACTATGTCATTTACCGTTATTCCACAAGGTAAATTCCAGTGAAAGAAAGTGTGAAAAGCAGCATGCGGGTCCTGCTTGTAAAGAAGCCCCCATCAGACTGACCTCTCCTAAAGTGGTGACCATAAGGTAAAAAGAGAGAAAGCTTCTCTACAGATTGTTCCCAGCAAGTCCCCATGCCTAGAGTCACTGTAATTAAGCAAGGAGTCTTATTCTCTTCAGATGCAATAAAGAAAGGCCCTCCCTGCTTGCGACTTTCATTAGGGGGAAATTTGTATTACCTATATATCCTTCTCTTAGCCATGAAAGCATTGGTGATTTAACACTAATAAAGTGCCATGGAGAAGGAAGAACAGCTGGCAGGTTTTTACACTAAATACAAGTTGAAAAGCCATTCACAAAGCAACATTCATCTCCTTACCTATGTTATTAACACCTTAAGGTGTGAACATGAGCCACCTGCATACACAGCATCACCCACTAAAGGACTTCTGCCCTAGGATGTGTTTTAATTCCTTTTTGCATCACAAGAGCTCTCTTATGGACTACAGCATCACAGTAAGCTTATTTAAACAAATACATGCAAGTGTCCAGTATGAAAAATACAACATCCTTTGTAACATCAGCAAACATTGTGCCTCCTGTTGTCAAAGCAGCACTGGTTTTACACTGATATATCAGGTTGGGCTCAACGTTAGCAGAAGTGCTGTAAAAAAAAAATTACTGTAAGTTATGTAGAGCAGTCTGTTAGCCCTAAAAATAAGGAAAACACTATACAGAATAAAACAGGGACAGAAAGAAAAAGTGAAAACCATGTGAGCGAGTCTGGTAAAAAAAAAAAAAAAAAAAAATCTCTGCAAAGAAACTTGCTTGAGCACAGCCAGCTTTACAACACCACATCCCAGACCCCCCAACATGAAAAACTGATCTCTAATTTGAAAAGCCAAAAAGTACGTAAAGGGAAAAAAAAACAAACCAGAAAAAACCACAACAAAAACCTACCACGTTTTCAGAAATACCAAAGAGAAGGTTTACAAAAATTTCAAGTTCTTCTTGCTCAAAAATGCTAGTAAGTGAATGCATCAAAACCAAATTGTTTCCTAAATTTAGATTTGTCTTTGATAAATTGGCACAGAAACGCATGAGGTACCTACTCTCACAGAAAATAAATGGGTATCTTTGAGAACAACATCGTATGCCAGAACAAAAAGAAAAAAATCATTGAATGCATTTTGTTTTAAAGTTTCATTGAACAAATATGACTAGCCAGGCTGAATGATCTATGATATGCTGACAGACGGAGCCAAACACAGACCTTCAAAAGGAAGGGGAAGCAGGAAGGAGCTGAACAGAAACATTTAGTCAGCTCAGTCAAAATGTTGGCATTCTTATTAAGAACTAACTACAGTATCCAATTCCTCCTGTTATTCTGTATCATTCTACCAAAAGCCCATATATTTTTGAGTAATTAACATTTGAGATACTTCTACTGTATTTTGCAAGGCTGTCCAGTCAAAAGTGACACTGACATTAAAAGCCTATTTTAATTTTGAGTGCAAAATAACTGTTTGACTTGCAAGCAGAACTTCATCAATCATTCCAGTGGCAATATTCTTTTTCCTCGTAGCTGTTACTTCTGCACAATAACTTAGCTTCTGTTTTATCAGGAATATTAATGCCAATACTCCTGAAATACAGGCACTGCTGAAACTCATGCATACCATAATGCCTTGTGCAGAAAGATGTTTTCAGCCTGCAAATCATAGTTAAAAGTCTATAAAATAGATAGCATTTATACTGCAGAAAATTATTCATACTGCAGAGACTTGTTATTGAAGCATAGCTCAGTCCTTAAGGACAGACATACCTCAGAATTGTTGAGATGACACCTGTGCGTCCCCGAGAACCACCCCTCACTGGAACACTGGTCAATGTCCACCTTCTGCAGATTGATGTCCACTTTGACAACACCTCTGAAAACACAGAAAAACAGCCTTGAACACAGCAGCTATAGAAACAGGTTCAAATTCTTTATGACGCTGCAACCTGAGAGGTAGAACTACCTTTTTCTTCTAAATACAGAATTTCATAGAACTGTTTGGGTTGGAAGGGACCTTAAAGAGTACCAACTCCCTGCCAAGTCCATGCCAGGGACACCTTCCACTAGACCAGGTTGCTCAAAGCCCCATCCAACCTGGTCTTGAACACTGCCAGGGATGGGGCAGCCACAGCTTCTCTGTATAACCTGTGCCAGTGTCTCACCACGCTCACAGTAAAGAGCTTCTTCCTAATATCTAACCTAAATCTCCCCTCTTTCAGTTTAAAGCCATTCCCACTTGTCCTATCACTATACACCCTTGTAAAAAAGACCCTCTCCAGCTTTCTTGCGGGGCCCCTTTAGGTACTGGAAGGCTGCTCTAGGGTCTTCCCTGAGAACTGGTATAACTCCCAATACATCATCAGAAGATCAGCACAAGCCAGGAGTAGGCCATTGATATCTGTGAAACCCCCCAAAGAAAAAATAGTATCTCCTAACAGACAGGTCCTAAAGGACTGTCTGAACTGTGTTAGTTCTATGCCAAGAACATTCAAGTTTTCATCAAGTTTCCCTCAAATTTGTTTGAATGAAAAGCTAACAATTCAATTTCAAAGCCAGCACTATTTTATAAACATCTCAGAAATCACAAGGAAAAAAAACCCAAAACTGTAAGACTGTAGCTGCGCATTTCTTAAAAGCCTTCAAAAATTTCTTTATTCTCTCTAAAATAACCTCCAGAATTACTTTGTATGTAGAATATTTATAGCATCATCTTGTGAGAACACATATTTGTGACTGCTTCACTGAGCTGTCTGGTTTAGCAAAAACATCACCATGCAGCTTCTGCTAGTTAGATCATTACATGGAGTCACTCGTAACAGATGACTTCTCTGTACTGATTTCTTTAGTCTAGGGCACCACTCCTTTTAAGTCAACCATTTCACCCCCTTCAGACAAAAGTTTCTATTTCCAGAGTCTGAACTTCCACAACAACAAACACCATCATCCCTCCGAAATTTCAGGCTGTGGACTACCAAAGGCATGACCCAACCTCTCTCTCAAGAATACCTCGCTCACCACAAACCATGTTGCATCTTTTAATTAAAGACCAGTGTATGCAAGAACAGTAATAATAAAACTACAGAGCCATGTATTTGAGAGAGGCCGCTTGTGAACAAAATCAGAACAGGCATAGGAATGAGTTCGATCAAAACCCAGGACGTTATTGCTCCCTCATACCTGGCCCCACTACAACCAAGTGCAAAGTGCCCATAACAGCTATGTTTAGGCATTCATTTTCAGACATGCTGTATAGTCATTGGAAAAAAAACACATGCACATCATTTAAGTGATCTGAAGAAGAATGCATTAGAAAGTTACGTAGGATTGCCAGTAGGAAGTTAGACAGTATAGGTGCACTTCATGCCCCTCCATCTCCTGCCTAGAATCTAAGTAATCTGATACTAGGCATACTTAGAAATTACCTGAAATATTGAAGTACTGGCTCTAGTAAATTCAGTTTGAAATAGTACACACAATGCTGCTTAGAATATTCAGAAATATTTTTAGTTTACAGCTTTGTGCCTTTCTTTCCACTCTTGAACAACAGCTTCTCCAGGGACTGCCAAAACTATACTTCCACCCCAATTAAGTGTTTTGGGTTTTTTTTTCCATGTTCCAGGTGACAAATGACCTCAGGAGAAAAAACTGCCATAACATACAAGCTTATCTTAACATGTTAACAAGCTATCTGTCTCAGATGCTCACAGAGGTAACTAATGCCTCATCTGGTCACATGTAGATCCCATGAGACAGGTTTCTAATTTTCTGGATCTTTCTGAGCTTATATTAGTGTGGGAGCTGGGGACAGGACCTGTTCTGCAAGTGAATCCTAGAATCATAGAATGGTTAGGGTTTGAAGAGAATAAGCTCACTGTAGCTTCATACAGGCACAAAGCAGGTAGTGGGACCAGGACCAACACTACTTCTTACTCTCCTAGTTAGTGTTATACACTGAGCAGCTTGGCAAGTGGATCTCAAGCATTAGCATCACTCTGACTGCACTAAAGAAATCAGTTTATACAGTAGGAAAAAGTGATGGTTCATCCTGATTAGGACTGCAATGGGTCTTTATTATTCTTTACAAGGAAAGCTTTTCCCTTGTGTACATTTTGTTTTTAAGTGGTAGGACAGGAAACTCCCCTTTCCCCCTATAAACACTTCTGCAAGGAGAGGTACAGATTGCAAATTAAGGGTAAACTAATCACTGCTAGGAAAGGAGAAACACCTTAAGAGTCTGCTGTATGGTAGCATGAGCAGGCCCTTAGAAACACATTGTTAGTACAAAGGGATATAAAAATTTCCAGAAGAAAACTTACATAGAGGTTATTTGTAAGACAGACAACACATACAAGCCAGAGGAATTAAGTACACACACCGAGCAAGCATTTGAGTATGGTCTTGTACTAGACATCTGAAGCATTAGTGGCATGTTGTAGTGGACCAAAGGCAGAAAGCAGAACAGCATCCTAACACCCAGAGCCACGTACTGGAAAGAAAAAAAAAAAAAAAAAAAGTACTTCCAGATTTTTCACATCAGAATTGATTAAATAACTTGTATCCTTTGAAAACTCTTTGAACTTATTATATTGTTCAAAACATATGTGGAAATCAGATTCATATAGCAGCTGTCACTTCTTGTGATCATCCTGTCCAACCAACCACCTGCTCAAAGCAGGCTCAGTTCAGTTGGGTTTTTTTAATACCTCCAACAATGGAGGTTTCTCCACCTCTTGGAAACTCACCTAGTGTCTGACAACCCTCACAGTGTCAAAAGAAGTTTTCTGATGTTTAAGTGCAATTTCTTGTATTTCTTTCTGTACTTTCACCAAGTGCCCCCGAGAAGAGTCTGGCTGTCTCCTTCATGCTTTTCCCTCAGGCATTTAGACACATGTAAGATCCCCCTCGAGCCTTTTCTTCTCCAAGCTGAACCATCCCAGCTCACTCAGCCCTTCTTGTCTGTCAGGTGTCTCAATCTTTAATCATCTTTGTTGCTCTGCACTAGGCTAACTCCAGTATATCCATGTCTCTAGGTCTGAGGGGCACAGAAGTGGACACAGCACTCCTAATAGGGCCCCCCCCCATCAGGCTGCACAATCAGGAAGGATCACCTCCCTCAACCCTCATCAATGCTCTTCTCACAGCTCAGGAAGCCATCAGTCTATTTTGCTGCAAATACACACTGGTGATTTATGTCAAATTGATGTCCACCAGGACCACAAAATGAAAATGTTAAACAAAACTAGCCCCAGTATCAACCCCTGGGTTATATCAATAGTAACTGGCCTCAAGTCATCTATACACAGAAGGCTACTGTTTCCCCTTCATAAGCCCATGCTGACTACTCCCAATCATATTCTTCATGTATTTCAGAGTAGTTTTCAGGAAGATCTGTTCTATTGCCTTCCCAGGGACTAAGGTGAGACTGATCAGCCTTGAAGCCTTCCTGGAAGACATGAAATACCTTGGCCTTTCTACATCTTCTGTCAAAGTCCACTGCCCCACTCAGCAGCAGACCCACATTCTCCCTAGTCCCAGTTTTGCTTCAGCTGTACATACTTCCTGTTGCCCTTCATGAACCTCACCAGATTCAGCCCCATATGGGCTTTGGTTTCCCTAACCACACCCTAACAGAGAATCATAGAAACAATCATTTAGGTTGGAAAAGACCTTTAAGATCATAGAATCCAAGCTTTAACCCAGCACTGCCAAGTCCACCGCTAAACCACGTCCCTAAGCACTGCATCTACACATCTTCTAGATACCTCCAGGGATGGTGACTCCACCACTGCCCTGAGCAGTGTATTGCCATATTTCTTCCCCACAACCCTTTCGGTGAAGAAATTTTTCATACTATCTGACCTAAACCTCCACTGGTGCAACTTAAGGCCATTTCCTATCATCCTATTGCCTATAACTCAGGTGAAGAGACCAACACCCATCTAACTCCAACCTCCTTTCAGGTAGTTGTAGACAGGAATAAGGTCTCCCCTGAGTCTCATTTTCTCCAGGCTGAGTTCACTCTGCCATTCCTCATCAGACCTGTGCTCTAGACACTTCAGCAGATTCATTGCCCTTCTTTGGACCCACTTCAATACCTCTATGTCCTTCTTGTAGTGAGGAGCCCAAAACTGAACACAGTATTCAAGGTGCTGCCTCACCAGTGCTAAGTTCAATTCCCTAGTTCTGCTGGCCACACTATTTCAATACAAGATGCTCATGCTCACAGTCATAATTATGCTCAGAAGATGTCTCCATGTTCTTCCCAGGTTACCTGACCCTGCTTCCATTTCTTATGCACTTTCATTTTACACTTCAGTTTTGCCAGGAGTTCCCTTTTAAGCCATGCAGGAGGCCTGAAAAGCATCCAATTTACAAATGCTTTTACACTACTTCTTCCAGAAACAGTACAAAATTCTTCCTTTTGCAACTAAATGCATTATACCTTTACTTCTCTTGCATTAAGATCTTCCTTAAAAGAATGTTTGCCTTCCACAAAATCCAGTTTTCATGAACTCAAGACAAACATTTCTACTTACGCTTTTCTCCTGTCTGCAACTCTTCTGTAGCACAACTTCAACTTCTGATATGATTAAGCTACATTTTTTTTTTTTTTAACTCTTCTCCAAGCTTTACGAATTTATGGGGTGAAAATCTACAGCAAAGGAAAACAGTATAATCCAGAAGAAGGCATATGAAAACAGTATCTCCTGGCAGTTACAATCTACCATAGGCTTTCCATTTTTTAACGACATGGTGCATATTATCCTGTTTTTGCTAGGCCTCTGCAATCTATGTTCATGCTTCATGGTAATGTCATAGCTCTGTTGAGGGAGTAACAGGTCTGCAACTACTTGATGATATAATGCTTTCAAAAGAAAGGTTTCTTTAAGCATACATGTGGCATTTAGAGAACTGCATTCATTTGGGATGCTTTGCCATTTTAGAACACCATCTCAGACTTGTACCCCACCGTTATTACAAATAGAGTACACCAACATGATGATATATTTCTGAAATTCATCTGTGATTAATACAGTAGCTGGCACAGCCTGTTTGGCCACCCACATTTTCAGTTATTTTTGATTCAGCATTCGGAAAATGAAACATATGGAAGAACACATCCTCCTAGAATATACAGGGACCAACTACCTGCAAGTGTTGCATTTATTGAATTAAGTGGGAGTAATTGCAGCTCTGCTATATCTTGAGAGAAAAGATCAAGACAAATAACAATAGCTTAACAGTAGACTCAGCCTGTCTGCATAACACAGTCATCCACACTGACAATGCTGACTGGCTGAACTCAAGCCACAGTGATGTTAACTGACTGATGGTAACTGCGTACCATCTTGCAAGTAAGTATATTTATTGTTATAAGGAGATTAATAAAATCTTTGACTTCTGCCACAATTTTACAGTCCTTACACAAGAAAAACCCCAGATGCTTAAGGAGTGCACATTCAAGTCCAACATACCGTTAAAGAATTAGTTGAATTGTACATAATAGACAATGATTGAAGAATGATGTCATCAAGGATTTTCTGTCAGGTCAGAGGTTTGATTTAAGAGGCTTTCATGTCTCTCAATTTCCAGTACCACCATTTGTTGGCATGCTGTTTGCCTTGAAATCTGTGCCAGAAATTGATTTAAGCTTATTTTCCCAACCTACTAGCTATCTTAATAGTTTCGGTAGTTATAATATTTCATTGTAACAACATGTTGTAAAATCTATATTTACAGAAAAATTTTTTTGCCTATACTGTTACATCATAAAAAAGCGGAAGGAGCATGTTCTCTTACTCCCAGCCAGCTTAAGCCAGAACTGCACAGAATAGTAGCCTGTCAACATTTAAATGGTGATAAACAATATCTTTGTCCTCCAGATCTTCAGAAGCTTTTTGGCAGAGGTCATCACAGCTCAGCTAAACAGGCATTTGAAGTTTGTACACTTATTTGTGTTTGTAAGCATTGCACACAGCCATAATTAAGGTATAAGATATGGTTGAAACTGACGCCATCCCCCAAATCTAAATGCCTACCTAGATTCATGATGCCATAATCACTCAGACCTACACACTGTCCTTCATAAGTCCTCCTTACCACAAAACAAAGATTTAAAAAAAAAAAAAACAAATACCAAAAAGCAAATCCTCCACAGCCATCCCAAATCTGCACATGCCCACCCCTCTAGATAAACACATACTGTAATTAGTATAGCAGATATTTCCAGAGCAGGTATCTTTTCTGACCATTCTCATTTTTGAGGCTGACACTTTCAAGATTATTAATTTTCAAACAGTGTATACTACCCAGCACCTGAGGCTCCTTCAGTGTACCATCAACTGGGCATCCAAAAATAATCCTGGTGTCAAATGCTCAAGTGACTTTCAGCCGTAAATCTTACTGGCACAATCAGCAGCTTCTGCGGTTCGAGCTGCTTTTGAAAGTTAAGATTTAGGTTTCTGCACCACTTAGGCATTTTTGAAACTATTACCTCTGCATATCCAGCCAGATTCACAAAAGGCTACTGGGACATTCATACAACATGGTTTTGATCTGGTCATGCAGTTACCAGTAATCTGTTACTAATAGGACAGAGACAGACTTACCTAATTTCTCAGCCATGGCATGACTGCTGCTATTAAGCACACATTTTCACTGGAGAACCAGCTTTCACTAAAAATAAACTTAACTGAAGTGTAAGGTATATCTGTGTGGGCACATGAATTAGGATTCACCTGCAAAAACAAAAAATCCCTCTAGGCCATTTAGAATAGTACTACAAGGGCAGAATACTTAAAGTTGAACCCTTTGTTTGAAGAATTATTTCAGATTTAAACCTGCCTTCAGATTTATGGCATGCAATGCTGCCTCTCTGGGGATTTCCCTGCAGTTTAGTCAGAGAGCTTCCTAGGTACTTCAAGGGGCAGTGATTTCTTTTTTTGCTTGAAGATATTCAAGTTGCTGTTAGCATCTTAGCTCCGTCACAAAGCATCACCTTGCATAGGAATGCAAGGTGTCAGTGATGGTGGGGTACTATGTACTTTAGAGTCTCCCTATGAAAATAAAAAAAAAAAAAAAAAAAAAAAAAAAAGTCTTGCAGCTAAATTCAATTTATTTAGCAAGAAACCTGCATGGCTTTTTAATGCTGCCATTACTATCCATGGGGTCAAAGAGACAGGTGAAATAAAGGGACCTCAAGGAAAAGCATAGAAAGTGATGTAAGAGAAGATGCTGAGAATAGAAAAAGCTTCTGAATTAGAAGGATCCTGCATGGGAGAGATGGCCTCAGCCTAACTATCCAATCTTCTGACAATATAACAGTAGTAAGTTAATTTTAAAAATGGAAAGTAGAAGCCAACATCAAAAACAACAACAAAAAAAAAAAAAAAAAAAAAAACACAAAAAAGAAAAAGGATAAAAGAAAATGGAGAGGCATAAACCTGGGCAAGGAACACACAAACCTACAAGAATGTCAGACAAAACCAAAACACATTTTTAGAAGCAGCATGTTAAAAACTTAGGCTATACTACTAAAAAGCTGTTCAAATACCTCAGAAGAAGGAATCCTGAAGTAGAATCTGTAAGGCTTATAGACAACCATGATACAAAAATTGCTTGCAGTAGAGAGCCTTTTGCAGAAAAAAAAACTTATTTCCATCACTGCACACCAGAGCCGGGAAGGCTCCAACCTTTGAGCCACTCTAGAGTGGATCAATGCAACAAATGTCAGCTTTCACATGCAAGGATATTAACAAGCAGGGCACCACTACTCTCCCTTCTTTGTTCAGCACATTCACAGATAACAACAAACAGGTAACCAGTGACTTCATATAATCTGTATCTAAATCTGACACAGAGAAGATGAGTGAACACTTACCAAAGTTTTTTGGTTGGGTTTTTTTTTTCTAATCACATGAATCTTCATTAGATTCATGAAGCAAATTTAAAAAAACAGAAACACACTTTTTCCCCAGACATCTCATAATTATATTATGGAAGCTAATGCCAAGACATACTGCAGAAAACAGAAAGGGTTAAAAGTGAATTAGAATCATGGAGATCAGTTATATCCATACTTACTATCGAGACTCAGTCTGAAAAAATTCCCTTTTTTACTGATTATTCATAAATGGGACATATCCAAGATATGAGAACCTGGCACTTCTGCTGTTCCTATGTTTTTCCCTAAGTACCTGCCAGAAGCTGCTTTTGGTGAGAGGACTAGGTAAGCATTTCATCTGACCTAACACAGCAGTACTTTTGTTCTTACCCTTAGGAACTTTTACTTCTCTAACTCAGCCCACTCTCATGAATAGACAGAACAGGTGACAGTCCTGGAGCAGAATCTCCGATAGTAAGGACTGTCACATGTCCATTCCTTTCAAAAAGGCTTTCATAACCTGCCGTTCTGGAAGCCTTGCCCAAAGAGAGCGACAGCAGAGAACAGAGGAGTGGAAACATCCGTTTGACCCAAAAAGGTAGTACCTTTTATTGCAACTTACCATGTGCTACATAATTGTGGACATAAATGCAGTATGTGTTTCAATCTTACAGTCATGTTTAACTTTTCTTCAAAGACAAACTTCTCTTTCTCTAATACTGAAGATAGCTGAATCATGTTTCTAAAAACAGAAATCCCTATTTATTGTTCCTTCTGTTACACTGCCATCCAGTTTCCTACCTTTATCCATGACCTCGTACAAAAAAGGCAGAGACATAACTGGTTGCCTAGAGAATACCTGAAACATGCTGAGGGGTTCTATAAGCAGACAGTAAATATAGGAAGAGGTTTCCGTCTTCTCACCTCTTTCCAGTAATACAAATCCAAGACTTTCAGAAGTTCTAGGAAATAAGTTACTCTCCTTCTTAAAACCTGTTCAAAATCCACCCACATTTTCAATCATGTTGTATGGGCCTTGGCATGTTATAGAAAAAATGCCTCACCATTTTAAAATATTTTCAAGATTACGCAACTAATGCATCATGTCACCAAAAAATTAGAAAGCCTCCTTAAATAGTTAAAACCAATTTTATTTCTTAGTTCAGTAGTGAGACTGAAGGGAGATGGGGTGGGTGGGAAGACCAAAAAAGAGGGCAAGAGGAAGAAATTAAGCCATACTTAAAAACTAAAACTTTTATGTCTACATTTATGGTTATTTTACCAAACAATTCAACAACTATGAAATATTTTGCAGAAGATGAAATAACATGTATTCCCTAAGAAATTACTTACTTGTCATATATACTTCTACCTCCACAGTTTAATTTGCCTTCAATAATGTTTCCTTAACTAAGAGCCCCATTATGGCCTAACGCTGGAGTGGTCAGAATCACTGTTAATGGTTCAGTGGAAATCACCACATTAGACTGCCTTTAGGGAAGAAACAGCTAAATTTAACTGTGCAATGAAGATTAATCTTTGCACTCAGGAACACCTTTCTAATAATTGAGAGAAGTAGCAAATGTTAGGAAGACAAAAAAATATTAAGAGGTAACACTTGATTCAGCCACACTTCAGAATGCAGTTATCTGCAAATGCTCCAGAACATACCATAGTTCAAAATGAAAATAATTTTAAAAAGCCTTACTTGTCTTGCTGATTGTGTACCTGTCTGCCAGAACAGCCATTATTCCATTGTATTCTCCCCAAAATCCTTTAAAGATATTGCAAGTATTGCCTTGCTGGAACACAGTGGAAAGGGAAGGGAAAAAAAAAAAAAAAAAAAAATAGTCCTTAAAAATCCTAAAGCTATTCTGGCCTTCTAGATGAAAAACAGCACAAGAACAATGACCAGTTCCCCAAATGTTGACATATTACAACACAGCATTAAAGAAAATGAGAACAGCACACAAGAGAACATTTTGAACTACAAAAGCATCAATTCATTCACCCGAGTTTGAGCATAATTGATGTCACTGCGCAAGGCTGAAACACTGCACACAAATCTGACTAACCGCATTCAAGAAATGCTGGAACAAGACTTGAGAAGAGGGACCATAGCAACAGAGAACTTGTAACAGGAGACTAAAGCAAGCTGATTTGTATAGCCTAGTAAACAAAGGCAGAAAAGGGACTGCTGCCTATAAATAGGTCAGGGGAGAAAACATCAGCGCAGAGTGCTTTTTCAGACGGAAGGCACCTCTGGAATGGATGAGAACTGACTGTAAGTTCAGATCTGAAATCAGAAGCAGCTATCCAACCATTAGGCCCATCATGCCAGTGGACTAAAGAGTCAAGAGGGAAACCCACCTACTTCAAGATGGATATTGGTCAGCTGATGACATTAAATGAGCTTGTGACAGCAGGAGATTGACTCATCCACCCAGGAGGATCTTTTTTTAAGAAAACTTGCATGTTCCTATTAGGTGACTACTCGCACATCTTCCTTCCAAATCTAGTGATCCTCCCCACTGGCCTTCTAGCAATGAAAGCCCCCCATTCCCTCTCCAGGGGCCAAGCAAGTACTTTTAGAGAAGGAAATGTGCTCTCAACATACAGCTTCTCAGACCTTTCTGCTTCCACAGTAGGGCTGCAAAGATAACAGCTGGATCACCATGAAACATGGTTCAGTCTCATCATGTAACAGGAAGAAGGAGAGGAGGGTCTCCTAAGATTAGTGACAAATGTTAAGGTGCTCTACCCTCTGCAGCACTAGAGTTGTAGAATGATTAGGTACATTAGATAGTGAATTCCAGCTGCAAACTGCATCAGCTTAGACTTTTAAAGAAAGACTGGAATGGTTAACATCACCAAGCGATACCTTCTAGTCCCTGTGGATTCTAATTTCTGAATGAAAGCCTACACTGTATTTTGAAAGCAGGTAGTAACATTCTCTCCCTGCACTTTAGGTTGTCCGGAGTCCAGTGAATGCCAACAACAAAACATGAGCAAGCACTGCTAAGCAGCCATGGACAGTCAGCATGCTAGCTTAGCATTACACTGGGATCATGTGGTCCCACTCACTTCAATAGCTTCTGTTATGTTTATCAACACAATCAAGTTGTCTTTAGTTTCCCCACTTCACCTCAGTATTAGCCTACAGTGCTAGCCTTGGCAAAATCACCATATTCTCCCACCTTCCTTGGTCTTCACTTTGGACAGTTTGGCTGTCATCTCTTGAGAAGGAAAAGGGAGACGGTGGGAGGTGAAATTTAAGACAGATAGCAAGATGTTTGCAAGAGACCCCCACACACACCTCTACACTCATTTCCCCTGCCATAAGCACTATAACCCTCCACAACATGAAGAACAAAGCTTTCTTCTTCCCCCCTGCACTGTCAGAATGTCATTGACAACGGCAGTAGTAGCACGTATTGAACACAGCAGTAGCAATCATTAGTACTGCCTTCATTAATTCTTTCCATTGCTACACCACGACATATCATGCAACAGAAGAGATACCAAGAAGCAGAAGCAACAGCTTTTCCTTGTTATCTGAAAAAATTCTTTTCCACCAAGACAGTGTTCCTAAATGTCTCTTAACCTAACATACCATGCCATAAACCTGAGTCAGCAAAGAAGAAAGTACATAAACTATTAGAATATTCAAGGGGCATGCATTAAATTATCACCAATGACCTTCATGCCAGACTATTAAATGGAAAGAGCATATAAACTGATCCATTAACATATTCCTAACAGATGGTTCAGAGATACTTTGTCAGGAGAACCAATGTAGCTTTCTCAAAAGATGGAGGTTAATACATACTGCTTTTACCATATGGGCCTTAAACAGGAATTTAAAGTTAAACCATTGTGTCACAGACAGATGGTACGGGGAAATAAAGCTTATGTCAAGAGGCACCTTATAGTACTAATACTAATGTTCCAATAGCTTCATTAGATTTCACATTTTTGTATTAAATGCTTATACTTTAAAACATTTCTTCTCTTAAGAACTCACACTGAAGCTGTGTGCCTATCAAGTGTAGAAAATATCACACCAATATTCAAACATCCCACAAGTCTTAGGAGAAGTGTATTTTGTTTATAGGATTTCCTATGTAGCTGCAGAGTTACTTTCAATACCCCAAAAAGTAAGCTTTTGTTAGCAGACAACATACCTCAAACTAGGAACAGAGAAACTATCAGTTAGCCTTGCCAGAATATGTGCATATATATATATATATATATATATGTACTTTTTCCACCAGTTTCCAAAAACATGCTGACACATTTTCTTAGAAATGCTTACCAACTCATCTCTGGTTTTGATACAACAAAACTTTGTTAGTTTTGTCCAAACTATTGCTGTCCTACAACAACAATACACTTTGAACTTGTGCACAGCATACCTCATCACAAGATCTCCTAAATGAGAAGAGGTTTTCCAAGCTTACATGTGCTTAATGGATGCCCTTTAAAGTATCACACTTACAAAAGGTTATTCCATTTTTTCAACTGAAGTGACTCCCACATGGTAAACAGAGGGTGAGAAGATGAGGAAGTGAAGGCAGTGCTTTGTACTGCACCCAGGAGGACCTCTACTGGTTGCCTTGGTCGGCTAGGGTTACTCCAAAATGGGCTTGGTGTGTTCTCCTACAAGAGCTACCACAGCAAAAACCGACACCACTGAGACGCTTCTTGGCATCAGTATCTTGGCACAAAGCTGAGATCAAAACTTTAGACCCTTCTGCTTAAAAGATATGGGTTTTTTTCCTCTTCACTGAAGTCGAGACAGAAGTTTCTGTGATTTAAATTGATATAAAGATCTAAATTCTCAGATAGCTGGTTAGTAGCTGCCACCCCAGCCCAGCCTGGTAGTTCTTCAAGTTATGCGAACCTCTGTCCCCAACAAGAGAATATCAGCCTACACTAGTTTGCATCTGCACCCTGAAGTCATAGAACAGAACACTGCATTTCAACAATCTATGAGAAGTTTCATGAACTTTTCTGGACCACTTGCAAGGTCCAGAAGATCCCTGCTACAGAGGTATTCTTGAATTTTGGCACTGAGAGGAATTCAGCAACAAGCAGTCTGCAAATGAGCTTGTTTTACCTTAACCTTTCTAGCCCCATAAATGTGAAAGGTCCCCATAAGGGAAAAAGGTGACTCAATAGAGAAGTAAGTAACCACTCTGTAGTCAAGAGCTGTTTGGGTTTGGGGTTTTTTCCAAGGATGGATGCATGACTGCATTCATACCTGTTGGATCCCAATGGATTTCAGAGTAAGCCAAGACAATCAGTGCTCATGAACACTACTGCCCCACGACCTAGGTGTGGCAAAATCTCTTCAGCATCTGCTGTGTTCTTGTCTAGCTTTACCTACTACTGATTTGCAGCACAACACAAATTCTGTGCTCTTCTCACTCCTGACAAATGCCAGCTGCTTCCAGGCAGTGGGCATTCCCCAAGGGATAGTGTTACTCTTGAGCCCCATCACAGAAGCGTGAGTGTGCAAATCTAGCATCTCATACACCACAGGTTGCTCTCATTTTGTGGACAAATCCCCCTTTGCTGTCAAGATACAAAGACACAAGGATAGTCCTTTTAAAACCCTCCTCTCTGCTAGTCACAACCCTGTGGCAAAGTCCTGGGGTAACAGGAATAGAAAAGTAAGCAATTCTTTACCTATGCCAAGTGCCAGCTCCACAGATATGTAACCGGGGGTGCCCCAAGGCAAGCTCTCCAACTACCAGTTCAGGCTGTAGCCACATGCACTACAACAGAACTGCAGTCACAAACACTTATTTACCTACCAACATACTGAACACTGACCATGCTTGAGTACCCCACCATGGATGTGCTCTGGAGGCCAGAAATCACAGCTTACCAGCATAACAATGTTGAATCCCAGATGGTTAAAAAAAAATCACAGCTAGGGTCAAACTACGCTTAATTACGCAGTGTAGCAAGAAACTGACACCTCAGTAAACATCCCCCTCTTGCAGTCAGAAATAACTACAACTGGCAACTGCTGCTCTCCTCTCCCCACCTGAAGCACACCAGGAGCATAGCCCGCACACACCCCTGTTTCAACGCATGTAAAGCAAACACTGTCTTACAGATGGAGATGAAAGTGATTCTTTTACTGAGCAACTGCTCCCTAAGGTACACTAAGGTAATGCTTAACAGGAAGGCCTGAGGTTGCTCTGCGGTGTGACTGAGCAGCCAGTCTGGCAAGGGTTGATCAGGTCACTCCAGAGACACAGCATGCCCTTCCTTAGTAAGGGGGGCGGGGGGGGCATAACCAAGCCCTCATTCTACTCCCTTCTCGATAGAAAGCAAACAGAGGAACACTCCTCCTACCTGAACTCGGGGAGGAGGTTTGGCCGCAGCCCATAGAAAGCCGCTGAGAGAGTCACCAGCCAGCCAGGTTTGTAATTCCCATTCTCACACTCCAGGTAAGGCGAGGACCACCTGATGTGGTTCTTATCGGCAGTGAAGCTCTCCCACCTCTTCCAGCTGT